>NW_025888752.1:0-2014 GCF_002878395.1 Capsicum annuum | reverse complement strand
AATAAGGAACTTGTAGGCATATCCCTGGATGAATTAATGGGGAATTTAAGAACTTATGAAATGGAAATTGATGGAACTAAAGTTCTAGAAGCCCCAGAGGATACCTTAGCTCTGAAGGCATCTTATAGTGATGAAGAAATTAAACTTAATAAAGAACAAGTTGCCTTTATAACTAAGAACTTCAGCAAATTCTTCAAAAAGAAGAAGGGAACATGTAAAAAGAAATGGTCAAATGACAATCTAAATGGATGCTAAAAGTGTGGTAAGACTGATCATCATATCAAGAATTGTCCTTTCTGGGAAATAGAATGGAGAAAGGAAAGGGCTGAAAAGGAATTCAAAGAAAAAAAAAGAGGGAAGAATATACAATGGTAGCAGCTTGGGGATTTCACTCAGATGATAACAAAGTTGATGAAGCAGCACTCATAGCTCTTGGAGATTCAGACTTGGAGGAAGAAGATGATGCTTCTGAGGTAAGTATACTTGAACTTAAAGAAAAGTTGCATTTTTTTTTCTAAAACAAAACTTATTTCCTTGATGAGTGCACTAATTGATGGCTTCCAAGAATAAACTTCTGATAGGGGTGAGATGTTCAACAGTCTTGCAAGAATCAAATTTGATTTTATTGATTTAGAAGCTTGCAAGAACACTATTGAACAGGAAAACTGCTCTCTTAAGAAACAGGTTGAGCAACTTGATTCCTCAAATAATGATCTTAAGTTTGAAGTTCTAAAATTGACACTCTCTGAAAAGGGAAAAACACCAAGAGTAAAGAACAAGAAAAAGTTGAACTTGAATTGTTCAAGTACAAAGAAGAGTGCACTAATGCAACAGAAATGGTGAAAAAACTGAGTCAAGAAGTCTCTAAACTAAAACTTGACCTTGAAAGAGCAAACAGGTGGACAAATTCCTCAAGAATTGTTCATAAGTTGAGTGAAAGATATCACAGTGAAAAAATGGTTTAGGTTTTCACAAAAGTTTTGATGTTTATCAAGACTTGTGCTATATCTATGGAAACCTTGGACATCCAACCACTAAATGTCCAGTTGCTGCCAAAAGCAGATCCAGTAGTCTAAATCTAGCAAATAAACTATCTTAGATCAAGAAAAGGATCCGTTGCCTGCATGGGCTAGAAGAAATCTAATTCATCCATTTACTCATAAGAAAGGACCCAAGCTTGTCTGGGTGCCTAAAGTTAACCCCTAATTTGTTTTGTAGGTGAGAGTGAAAGGAGGCAAGCAAAATTAGTGCATAAATAAAGCTTGCTCAAGGCATAAGACTAGAAGAAAATAAAGTTTCTTTCACTTACAACATTTAAAGGGGGAATGGACCATTTGAAAGATGTCCAGATTTGTAGTGCTCGTGTAAAGGGGAAGCAAAAGAGATTTTAAAAAAAAAAATTAGAAAAGAGGATGATTGTGAAACTGATGAGCATGCACAGGAACATATTGTACCACCTGGTTCAACTGTTGTACAGACTGAGGGCATATTGACTGGGGGAACAACAAATAAATAAATGTATGCATCAATAAAACCAACACAAGTTGCTGGTAATTTTGTTGGTTGTTCATAAAAATTGGTGTTGTCAAAAGAATATTGAAATATCTCATGGGAATAAATAGCTTGAGATTATGATATCCAAAGGAAAGAAATTTCACTCTTGAGGGGTATAAAAATGTTGATTATGTGGGTTACTTAATTGACTGGAGAAGCACCAAAGGCACTAAGTAGAGAGCATTTTGAAAGGAATAGGTTAGACTTGGGGATGATTAAAATTGCATGAACTCCCCTCAATGATTGACTAGAATAGTTATTTTTCTTTTTAATATTAATAGGTAAAAAGTTATTCTTACACATTTAGTTATGTGTCCCAATTCCAAATTTTTGACTTTTCTAACCTAATTCTATATTAGATTGTTCAGAAAAATTGGTACAAGCAAGGAATTGTGACCACAAAGTTCTTCTTATCAGGTATTTTCTACACTTACATAAGCATAGGTTGTCTAAGTTGAAA
>NW_025888751.1:0-1917 GCF_002878395.1 Capsicum annuum | reverse complement strand
CTTTCGGAGTAAGTCCGGATAGGTTGGGCGATGGCTTCGAAGTGCCAGTCATTGTTATGAAGAATATCATCCCACACAAGAGCCTTTGGAACAAAGACTGTGCTACGGTCTTTGTTTGCTTCCATTAGGGTTGTAAATCTAGCTTTTGGAGCTAGGGTAGTACCCATGAGGCGATAGTATACACGGTATATAATCGCTATTTCTCGGGTATTATCCTTACTGTTCATGTTCTTAGTTTTAACATTTAGTGTTAAAACGTCCATGATGTTAGGATCATTGATATCGACTGAGAAATTTGGGTAGCAGTTAAAGTATACCGGGCCGTCGGCGAGGTTACTTTGGATTACTCCTAAGAGAGAGTCGTCAAAATTTAATAGACGAGCGTCTCGTAGGAGAGCACAGACAGGAATATCTAATCCTTGCCGGAACAGTGGCTTGATAGCAACTTGAACAAGTCCAACATGCAGATAATTAAACTGATTTCTAAATCTGTTTATATCTAGTTCGTTGAACAATTGAATAATTTCTAAGGAATTATTAATAGCAACAGTAGACTCAGAGGTCTTGATGTTATGTTTTTTCAAAAAACTAAATTTCCCTATTTGGTAAATAGTATTGAAAGATTCTTCTGGAATGCTCCAGTTTTGAAGATCATTTTCAATAGTGGCAATCGGAGTTGCCGAAGAGGATAGGTTAACAGTGTTCTTAACATGGCTATGCATGAGTTAAACAAAGACTGTCTAGAGACTAACAGAGCGAATCTATTTTTAAAAAAGCATATTAGTTCAACTTAGTATGCAAAGACTAAAAAGAATTATGCAAATACATCATTGGCTTATGGGATCTTAACAAGTTTTAATGGCATTACTCTAATGGCTGCTAAGTGTTTTCTCAGTGACGGGACCTCCAAACAAGGTCTAACATGCTTCTCCTAAGCTTAACGACCTATACTTTCAGGCTGACCAACGTCCTCACCGGAGATTAATCGGTTCTGTAAACACTTACACAGCACATAGAAACCCCGAACTTGCATTAAAACCCCCTTATAAGACAAGACAAACTAACATAAATACGTATTTAGTAAAAGCATACATAGGTTAAACTAACATAGTTCTTTTATTAAAATAGTTTAGCTCATGCTCTAGACTGGTTATATATTTAGCTGCTCATGCTAAACATATAGCCTGTCGTCATGGCTCTGATACCAGTTAAGAACACTGTTAACCTATCCTCTTCGGCAACTCCGATTGCCACTATTGAAAATGATCTTCAAAACTGGAGCATTCCAGAAGAATCTTTCAATACTATTTACCAAATAGGGAAATTTAGTTTTTTGAAAAAACATAACATCAAGACCTCTGAGTCTACTGTTGCTATTAATAATTCCTTAGAAATTATTCAATTGTTCAACGAACTAGATATAAACAGATTTAGAAATCAGTTTAATTATCTGCATGTTGGACTTGTTCAAGTTGCTATCAAGCCACTGTTCCGGCAAGGATTAGATATTCCTGTCTGTGCTCTCCTACGAGACGCTCGTCTATTAAATTTTGACGACTCTCTCTTAGGAGTAATCCAAAGTAACCTCGCCGACGGCCCGGTATACTTTAACTGCTACCCAAATTTCTCAGTCGATATCAATGATCCTAACATCATGGACGTTTTAACACTAAATGTTAAAACTAAGAACATGAACAGTAAGGATAATACCCGAGAAATAGCGATTATATACCGTGTATACTATCGCCTCATGGGTACTACCCTAGCTCCAAAAGCTAGATTTACAACCCTAATGGAAGCAAACAAAGACCGTAGCACAGTCTTTGTTCCAAAGGCTCTTGTGTGGGATGATATTCTTCATAACAATGACTGGCACTTCGAAGCCATCGCCCAACCTATCCGGACTTACTCCGAAAG
>NW_025888750.1:1777-3009 GCF_002878395.1 Capsicum annuum | reverse complement strand
TTCTTTTCTTTTGGCAGACATTTTTTAACTACAAACAAATGAAAAACAAAAAATACATTGCATTTGATGTCTGTATATTTTTTTTAAAAAGGTGAGACAAATTTCAATAAATTATTCTTACCACATAACAAAAAAAAATACTCCAATGGACAACCCATTAGTTGGAAAAGATGGGGAACTCGAATCCATTTGAAGACCTATTTAATATCTCCCCACAGATATTCCACCTGTTGTAACAGGTGGAGAAATTTCAATAAATTATTCTCCACCACATTACAAGAAAATACTCCAATGGATAACCCATCAGTTGGAACAGATGGGGAATCTATTTGAAGACCTATTTAATATCTCCCAACAGATCTTTCACCCATTGCAACAGATGGACCACCACCACCACAACTAATGCCACGACCAACGCCACCAAGACCACCACCAATGCCACTAATACCAACACCAAGACTACTGCCACCACCACCAAAAAATATAAATACCAGCACTACCAATAATACCACAAACACCATCCAACAATACCACGACAGTCAACAAAACACTGAGAGAAAAATTAGGGTTTTCTCGGGTGCTCCTACCTTTTTAGCATCAAAACTCAAAATTGTTAACCCATTCTCGAAGATAATACAACTAAAAGTCTTCTTTTTTATCATTAACTAAAAAGTTCTATTTTTTAGAATAAAGAACAAATGTAGAACTCTTCTCAAACTCTGTTACATGTGAAGATAGAGAAAACAACGGATACAAGCGGGAATGAAGTAAAAAAAAACAACTATATGTAGTCGTAAATGGGAAGAAAATCAATCTCTTTTTAAGGGTTGAGCAATATGTTGAGTAGTTGTTATTTATATTATTTGTTTTATTGAGAGGGAGAGGACACCCCGAGAGAGAGAGAGAGAGATAAGAGCGAGAACTTAAGATTTGAAATGAAAAGTTTTTTGCACAAATAGATGATTTGTATGGGTTAATTTATAATTTTGAAAAAGAATGACAAGTTTTGAAATTGCTAATTTGGTCTGAATTGATCTTAATTAATTTTAAATTTTTAAAAGATATAGTTTTTAAAACATTGAGTTGATGAGAACTCATTTCTACTCAGAGTGATCGATCGACGACTTGGGTCGGGATGAATGCAATACCAGCGCCATGCAATTGCAAAGACACGATTGGATTTGTAGTTGACCCTGCGAGCTCATTCATTCATCCCTAGTTCCACCTAAATC
>NW_025888750.1:0-1677 GCF_002878395.1 Capsicum annuum | reverse complement strand
GTACTATTACTATCCTAACATTGAGTTGATGAGAACTCATTTCAACTCAGAATGATCGATCGATGATTCAGGTTGGGATGAACGCAATACCAACGCCATGCAATTGTAAAGACTCGATTAGATTTGTAGTTGACCCTGGGAGCTCATTCATTCATCCCTAGTTCCACCTAAATCAACTTAAGTACTATCACTATCCTAACATTGAGTTGATGAGAACTCATTTTAACTCAGAGTGATCGATCGATGACTTGGGTCGGGATGAACGCAATACCAACGTATGGAATTGCAAAGACTCGATTGGATTTTTAGTTGACCCTGCTAGCTCACTCATTCATCCCTATGTCCACCTAAATCAACTTAGGTACTATCACTATCCTAATATTGAGTTGATGAGAACTCATTTCAACTCAAAGTGATCGATCGATGACTCAGGTCGGGATGAACGTAATACCAATGCCATGCAATTGCAAAGAGTCGATTGGATTTGTAGTTGACCCTGCGAGCTCACTCATTCATTCATCCATAGTTCCACCTAAATCAATTGCTATGAAATCTGTTGCAATAAATGACTAAGCTGTTGAAAATTTTCAAATAGGTACATATATGTTGCAACAGATGACATATCTAATTTAATTATCAAATAGATATTTGCATCTATTGTGATATATGACTGAGCTGTTGGAAGTTTTCAAAAAAATATTTATATCTGTTGTAATAGATGACATATCTGATTTTATTAATTATCAAATGAATATTTTTATCTGTTGTCACAGATGATTGAGCTTTTGGGATTTTTAAACAGATATTTATATCTGTTATAATAGATGACTGAGCTATTTGGATTTCTAAACAGATATTTATATATGTTGCAACAAAT
Organism: Capsicum annuum; assembly: GCF_002878395.1. Classification (NCBI taxonomy): domain Eukaryota; kingdom Viridiplantae; phylum Streptophyta; class Magnoliopsida; order Solanales; family Solanaceae; genus Capsicum; species Capsicum annuum. Next base: position 800 of record NW_025888750.1, on the reverse strand, counting down.
GACATATCTGTTTGAAAATCTTTTTAACTCTTTTAATTTTAAAGCAAGAAGCTTCTAGTCCGAGTAGATAATATCAAGTAGTAGTACTTACTACTAAAGGTGGTAAAAAATGTTTCTTAGATATCTCAAAAGTGAGTTCATTGAGCAGTCTTATCTTGTCTTTTCAATGCCAGTAGTCTTAGTCTTCCTCGTGCCCCTCAAATTATTAATGAAATTAATGAATATTAATTAATGAATATTGAAAACCACCACGTCTTCATACACAATACATCTATAGAAATTATCTCATCTCTTCCTTCCACTGCAGTTTATTTTATTCAACTCTCATCTTTTATCTCTCCTCTTTAGGGTCACAATCTTTTTTCTCTCTTTTATCTTCTCTTCTCATAAAGATCTTTTCAGATCTAAACCTATTCATATCTTTCCTCAACTTAAATTTCTATTTTGATCCCCTTTTTGATATTAAGGTATGGTTTATTATTGCTCTTTCATTCTCGTTTTCTTCTTTGCATGTTATTTATATCTGTTTTTTATTTAATTACAATTTAACCATATCATATTTATTAAAAAAAAATTAAGGAACTTATAAGTGTTGAATAAACAATCCAAGAATTTTTATTATAATATGAGAAAAAAGTCATCTGTTGGGAGAAGTTTAAAAGCCTTGTTGGCAGTATCATTTTTTTATATGTATTTTGTTTGTTTCATTATTGTTGATGTAGTTATTGATGTTGTTGGTGGGGTTGGCGTTGTTGGAACTTGTGATGGTGTTGATGATTCTGGCACAAAGGATGTTGCTT
>NW_025888749.1:0-15304 GCF_002878395.1 Capsicum annuum | reverse complement strand
ACAATAATGAATTATGGTTGAATCATTAAGTGGATAAGAGCGCGAGTATATAGGAATAAGTTGAACCCCGAGGTAATGTGTGGTTAGATAAGGCATTAGGTGTACGGGTGTCAAGCGTACTTAGATTTTGTTCTTGAATCTTGTATTATAGACAAGTCTGGAAAGTTGTTGTTTGGTGTTCTTTAGAGTAGAATTGAGGAGATATAGGTAGGCAATGTGCGCCCTTTGGTATAGGTTTACAAATTTTGGTAAGTTGTAAGTTGTGTGATTAGAGGTATAATGCTAGTATTCTAAGGAATTGAAGAAGGAGTGTTAAGTGTTTAGAATCACAGGAGTCTATGCCCATGATAATGGTAGTCGTAAGTCGATGACTTTGGGGGTTAGAGGAAGTTATGATTAGTGTCCCTCAAAGGGGATGTCCTAGAAAGGATTTTGTGTCTTTACATTAAAATTATTGAGGGGATTCTTGCATCTATGTGCATGGTGATACCCCTATGTATTGAGAGTTGTGGGTATAGATTTGATGAGGGGTTATATCCTCAAGTTCAGGAGTGTGACTTTGACCTAAGGGGAAGATGATGGATTAAAGTGGTTGCCAAATTTTCTTGTGGTGTCAAGTTTCAAGTAAGAGTCATGATAAACCTATTCCTATTCAACCAAGCTCCTCCTACGTCAATTTAAGAGGCCATTGTACCAATGTCTTCTGTATTTAAGTCTTACCTATGTCTAAGGTTTGATCACTCTATGTAACTCATGTCATGTCCCGACCTCCAAAGTAGAAGCAATAATGTTCCTCAGTGATTCAAGATTCCAAGTATCCCAGCCCTATGTTATATTGCTCATGAACCATAAATCTCTGTCCCAAATCATGCTTGGTTCTAAGGAACTATGTTTTTATAAGTTACTAATTCATTTATGTCAGGATTAGCCAAAATGATAAAGTTGTGCGAACTCATGACTACATCAGCTTTGAAAAAAAATTAGAAGCAATAGCTTCAAGTATACATCCTAGTCTCAATCATTGACTTTATGAATTCTGAACTTATGTTATACGACTCGTGATATAAGCGCCCGTGTTCCTCACTGTGGTCTGTCCTAAGAACTCCTGCTATGTTAAGTTATGCCAGAGCGACTGTCTACTTATAAACCAAACACTGGATATATGAATCATTTAATGTCTATTGAATCGTATCTCACCTCATGTGCCACCTTGGGTAGATCAACAGATATGGGTTGTAATTGAGTAGTGTTTCTCCCATTCATGATGCTTGTACTCGGGTGATACAAGAATAATCACGAAAATAGACTTATGTGGGTGTTCATTGAAATTGTCCAAGTGTGTGTGCAAGATAAGTGCAATTAAGTGCTTAATACATACCAAAATAGTCCACCATTCTACACTAGAGGGGAGCCTATCTCTTAAGGGTATAAGGGATATTTTGTCTTCCATTTGCAATATTATATGTAAGGAACATTCTAGGGTTTCATGAGTTGATTTTTGAATGTTGAATATTGTATAACACACTTGAAACACTCAAGTTCTCTCTCACTAGAGACTTGGCCGAAACTAGGTTCATCAAAAGGATGGATTCTCTTTTGTTGTTTGCTTGCTTGGATTGTGGGGTGCTTGACGGATTTGGAGTCCCTATTGTGTCCTCTGTAGAGTGTAGGTGTTGCTACTATCTTCATTAAGGGTCTTAGTGTTTAATATACACTTTGGTTCTTAGTCATTATAGTAGTGTATGTCTCACTTCCTATCATTTACTTTCTTGTAATCTTGTAACATTGGTATCTTGTTATTGTGAATCCGTTTGTGTTGTTGTTGTTATTCATAGTGTTGTTGCTCCTCTTGTTCATCTTAGTGTGTTGTTAATCTTAGTTTGGATTGGCTGATTTGTTGTTCAAAACACCCATAAATCACGTATTCTTGTGTTGTTCTTGAATCCGCGTGTGGTCACCATTTGGTTCTCGATTCCTAGAGAATTTGTGGATTGTTTGGTGTGTGATTTTCATGTTTCCTAGTTATTCTTGTATCATTTGGTATCAAATCCATCTTTGATTTCTTTCTTACAATACCAATCTTGGGCTTTCTTGCTAAGAAAAAAGAACGTGTTCTTGAGCTTGAGATCTTGGCCGAGAAGTTGAACTTATTGTTGTTGTATCTTGGCCGAATGTTATGTGTCTAGGTCTAGGATTTATTTTTCTTGTGTTGTTGTTTCAAGTGTTAGTATTCTTGTCCATTAACACTTTGAGTCGATCTAGATTTGAGCTTTAAAAATTAATGTTGTTGTTGTGAACAAGGCCATGGCCATGTGTTGAAGTTGTTGTTCTTGGACGTGCGGACTTGTTGTTATAGTCTTGGTTAAATGTTGTTGGTGTTGTTTATATTGATAAAGTTGTTGTTGAGTTCTTGACATTCATCACAACCTTCACCCTTGCTAAAACTGAAATACAACACCAAAAAGAACCTTGGTCGTGCGATGACAATAAAATTGGCCGTGATGTGTGTTGATGTTGGCCGTGGGGTAGAAATTGTTGATGTGTTCTTGAAGTTTTTTGTGGTGTTCATCTTGTTCTTCATCTCATCTTACAACTTAAGACAACCAAAAGTGTAATATAGATTCAAAAAGGTGAACCTACAAGTTGTAAAGTTATTTGTGAGAAGACTTGAGGCATCACTTCCTTGACTTGACATCTACTTTTCAACCACTTTCCTTGTTTCAAGGGACCTTGTTTTGTGGGAATTATACAAAGTCGGGTCTTACCTTTTGAAAATTAGACTTAAAGGAGATTCAAGACATATACTTTCCCTCCAAAACCAATTGTTTCCAATACATAGTAACTAAAGTTTATAAACTCCAAATAGTGAGTAATTGTGGGGCCGCGACCAATGGTATGCTGCCAAGTCACCCAAGTTACTGTTCACACAAAAATTTTAAGCTCAAAATTTGATCTTCTAGTTTCTTTTTGTTGTTTCTTTTGTTGATTCTATTACTAACTTACGAGATAGTACTAGATTGTAAGTTAGTTTTGAACCCGTTCTTCGTGTCTATGATCCATTGGGTGTCTCTCCATTTCATACCTGCGGGGGCGTGCGATAGAGCATGCGATGCATGCTCCATTTCACCCCTTATTTTCCAGGTTCTGAATCCGCACAATTGGGGGCAATTAGGTCATTTATCTCCCCCCAAAGCCGTCCAAAACACAAGAATTGAAGCACCAAAGAGCATATGTCAGGGGTTCTGAGAAAATAAATTAATATTTGGGTTCTATTCTTCGGACTGAGTAATCTAAGATACGTGGGGTTTTCCTAAACTATATGGTCATAATGAAATCGTTTCATTAAGGTTTTGAATATTAAGAAATCATATGTTTATGAAGGGCTTCGAATTACATTAAGAAGTATGCATTGTGAATGTTTTGGTCTTGAGGTCTCCCCTTAAAGTTGAATTTTTACTCTTGTCTATGTATATATGTGTTTTCAGTTTTGAGATATGAATTGAGAGCATGAATAACGTATTTCCCTCTCTCATTGTGTTATTTCTTGATTTACAAGCTATGGGTTACTCAATTGGATGTCTTAAAATATGAACCAATGGTTCTACTATAATTTATGAACTTTATGTTGGTTGTGAATTGAAAAGAGGGATATTTCTTGTTTGTAAATGTTAAAGATGATTATTGAAAGAATTGCATGGTTTGCTATGAAGTGAATGACCACCAAATGTTTAAGAATTGAAAGAGAGAATCTTTGCATAAGTTTCATGTATTTCGTTATACAAATTCTCTTGTACTATTTGAATGATTTGGTGGTCTAAACATTATGTTGAATGAAAGAACTGTAACACGATAATGTATGACTAAGAATGTATTACTTGCAAGTCTTGGTATGACGATACCAAATAGATGAATGGCATAGTAGATTCAGAACAGATTAAAAATATAGATTTTTACTCAGATTTTGAATTCAGAAAGATGCATGTTTAGAAAAGGTTAAAAATTGGCTTAAAGAAAGCTAGATAGTTACCCAAAAAAAGTATGAGTTGAAAGACTCAACGCTAGAATCCGTGATTTGCTGATATGGAGTTATGGTACCATGTTGTGTGGTCTTGTGTACTTTGATTTATGTCGTCCTAATTTGGGACTGTGGTTAGGAGCCATTCTTTGTGGTCTTGTACACTACCATGACATGTTGATTTGATTGGGGATCATGGCACCATGCTGTGTGGTATTGCGTGTCACCCCTTATTGATACTCTAATCCTTGTGGCAAACTTGGATTGGAGGCTTGGCCGCCAAGTCAAGGATAGATTACATATAACCTGTGGAATTACAGATTGTAGGGTATACCATCTAACTCAGAAGTAATATAAAGAGTGGTTCATGATTACAAAGAAATTTTTCAAAGTCTTTAAAGTATGCCCATGTGTTTTTCCTATATCGTATGAAAACTGTTTTTATGAATTGCTCTCACTTATGTTATATAAAAGCACGTTATTTTGGATTGCTCTGCGTTAACCCCCTATATTTCAGAATCTGAGGCACAATCCTGGGGTCCCACTAAGTCGTAGATTGATCTATCAGAATTGTGCAGTTGGTGAGCCTCCCTTATTTTGGAAGACCGTGTATATGGAAAAATATCGTTTAATTTTAGTTCATGGTCCGACTGGGGGCCTTGTCCCAGGTTTTAGATAGATGTTGATTTTCAGTTAGTAGAGATTTCGCAGACTGGTGTCGTGTGTTTTGAATGTTAAGAACTTCCTTTCGTATTGATCTGTTGAGTTATGAAATTGAGTATGTTTCTATAATATTTCACATTTCAATACATTGTATGAACGTTGTGTATGATTACTAGATAGAAAAGGACGTTCGGACCTTTATGATTCAGGATGTCCGTCACGGTCAGTACCTCGGTTCTGGTCGTGACACAAATAAAATAAATGAAAGAATTATTCTTTAAAAAAAATTTAAAAAGAAACGTAGGACACATCAATTGACACCAAGGAAGTATCAATAGATAAGTTTACATTCTGCTTCTGATTTTAGTTTACGTTGAATTGCACTAGCTTCCTTTAGTTTATTCTCATCTTTTAGAATAACCACTACCCTAAATTATTTACTGATTTCATTGCGCAATTAAGGAAATTCCAATATTAGCACTAAAATTGTAATGCATATCTATGTATTAACCAACTTTCATCTAAGGAATTGATATATGCAGTTTTAGAATTACTTTAAGTTTCTTTATTAGCAGTTGCTGCACTTTTCCTTTGTTTTGCTTATATTCCCGTTTTGTATTTAAGTGTCAATTATTCACGTAAACAACAAAAATATTCAAGAATATTATTACTAGAAATAGTTTTAACTAATGCCTTTTTGATCATGAATATCGAAATAGTTTTCTTTTCAAATCAAGTTTGATAGTTCCATGTATAGTTAGTTAAATATAACATCTGAAGCAATTACACACTGTAAACCAAAATCAACTATATACTGAACATAAAATGTCTCAGGTAAGATGTGAATATATGAGAGGTAGTTAACGAAATAAGGGTTGAGGTGGAGTAGTAAATACTTATTTATCAATATCAAAAATTTTGCCTCGTGTCTAGGTATGAAATGGTCTTTGTTAGGAAGAGGGTTTACTCCTATGTGAGATTTTTCAATGGAAATCTAGATTTAGTCAAATCTCAAAACAAAATGGTGAATACTGCACTAAAACTAAAATAATATGTGAAGTAGTTTGCATTAATTCAATAGTTGGCTGTCAACTGTTAATTATGAAGCAGTAATGACACTTCATGTGATAATTTAATTGACCATTATCCAAATTAACTAGTACTCGATTTTAAATTAGTGTCGCTTTTGGTAAAAAAAAAAAATTGTTTCATAGATGTCTCCTAAAAATTCAAGCAAAAAATAGTAATTATTTTCAACTTTATTCTTATATTCCTATAAAGAATTATTTTGTAATAGTGCTTAATTCTCGAGAAATATCTAACAAATAAGGTCGATAACTTAATAAACTATATTTTTTATTTATTCTTTTTAATGGGTATAAAATGAGTTAAAGTGACACTTAGGGCTCATTTGGCCATAGATAGTAGTTTCTGGAAAAAAAAAATAGATAAAAAATATTTGGCCATCCAATTTATCATTATTTGACAAATAATTTAAATATCCAAAAAATTGATTGAAAAAAAATTGGGTCAAATTCTATTATTTAAAAATTTTTAAAAATTTAAAATTTACCCCAACCTTTTATATTTTATACACAAACACTATGCAAGGTGAAAATGGAGAGGGGTGGAGAGGATATAATGAATGTGGAACGCAATTTGGGAGACCTGTTTTCCCTAATTGCATACAAAATTTACTTTTCTCTTTTCTAACGAACTTAATTTTTTTAGGAAAATAATTTTCAAAATTTTGAGTTACCGAACTTAAAAAAGTGATGAAAAACATCTTCTAAAAGATATTTCCACCATACCGAACATTTCTTAAGTCCTGCAAACTGTCCAGAGAATTGATTAAGATCACGCTCTCCTAGATAATCAAATTATTTGAACTTTGATCAATATTATTTTTTAATTTAAATGAGAAGGATTGTAATTTATATTATTTTAATATTTTTTTAAATATATAAATAATATTTAAATTATTATATTTATCTTATCAAAAATACAAATCAACCCAACCCACACCCTCCTCAATCCAAATCAACCACTTTCTCCTGTCTCTCGATAGCTTCTCTCAACTCTCTCCCAACCAACAGTTCTGCAAAATTTCTCCCTTCAACCCCCGACAACAAATAGTTGGGCTTCAAGTTCTCCTCTTCAATTCAATCAACCTGTCTCTCATCCCTCTCTCGACAGCTTCTCTCAACTCTCTCCCAACGAAATGTTCTGCAAATTTTTCATTTCAATTCTCGGCGACTTCAACATCCAACTACAAATAGTTGGGATTCCAGTTCCTTTTCGACTTCAATCGACGTGACAATCTTGCTCTCCGGCCATAACAGCTTCGAATTCTTCATCGGTGCTTTTCTTCTTTCACATTTAAAAATTTATGGCCTTTTTATTTTGAAGAAAATGAGGAACTTGAGCCAACTTCTCTTATACTATTGGTTAACAATTTCAATATTTGTTGCACTAATTTGAAATGCGGTCTGAATAAAATCCTAATTTCTGGTATTTCTTCTCTTCTCTGCTCTTTTCGAAGTGAATTATGATATTTTATTGTTTGTTGCATTTTCTTGAATTTTGATTTTTATTGTTTGTGTTTATAAAAATAAAAGGACAATTTGGTTTGATTTGTTCTGTTCTTGTTCTTGGTAAAAATGGTGAAATTATTGTTTTTTGTTTTTCAAAATTGTGCTACTGTTTCCTCTGAGAGATTACCCATCTGGTGCAACATATTAACCATCTAATGCAACAAATTCATCATATGATGCAACAGATCAACCATCTGATGCACCAGAGGAACTATCAGATTACAATTCTGATGCAATAGATTAATAACCTGATGCAACTGCTTTACCATATGTTGCAACAGATTAAGCTTCGGATTAAAAATTTGATGCAACTAATTAACCATCTGGTGCAATGGAAGAACCATCAGATTAATGATCTGATGCAACAGATGAACCTCATGTTGGATAAAATCCTACCAACTCTTCCTACAGGAAAAGTCCAAGACTTGATTTTTCCAACTGATCATTCATCTATCGCGATAGAAGAACCTATGTTGGAAGAAATCTAAACAATATTGACCGTTGATAACTATTCCAAAAGATCACTCATGTGTTGCAACAGATGTGTGACCTATTGCACAGACCATTCATCTTTCTCAACAGATGAGTGATATGCTTTGTATTGTCATAACAGATTACTCATTCATTGCCACAGATTATTTAATTGTTCTAACAAATCACTCATATGTTTTAACAGATTATATCACAACAGTTCTGTGATCTGTTGAACAAATCATTCATCTATCTTAAAAAATGAATGGTATGTTTTGTATTGTTGTAACAGATTAGTCATCCGCTGCAATAGTTTGGTTATCTGCTACAATAGATATACTACCTGGTGTAACAGATCGGTGATCTATTGCAACTGTTATTTTACTATTTTGCTTGTTTGATTTACTGTTATTTTTTTTAACGATGCATTAATCAACAATAATATATTATTATGTTCCTGTTAATTTTAGATAATATGGTTCCCAAAAGAATAGAAACCAAATCAAGTCTAAGTAAAGGAACAAGTGAAGCAGCTAGGCTACATCCACCACTCTATGAGCTTGCTTTACAAGCTTTATCTCAATCGAGAGCAGAATATGATGAACATTGATCGTTATCCTATGAGATTGCAGTACGATGGTGCCGCAGATTTAACGGGTTATTTCGTGGTTAAATCATCCATGGGAAAATCTTTCGACGCCTTCAGAAAAATAGTTCGAGAACAAAAATAGAATGCTTATTTTAGGGACAGCTGCTTTAGGAAATATCTTGATTTGCCAGAGGACAACAATGCTCGTTTCCAAATGAAAATGGTATATGAACTTATCAAGTTGTGTTTATGTATGAAAACAAAGATAAGATGGATGAGTTGCGTATAAATTACTATGGCATGCCTATTTGTTTTGGTTGGAAGGAATTTGCCATAGTCACTGGACTAAAATGTTATCCTCCTTCTCAAGTTATACCTATTCTAACCCAAAAAAGTACCCCGCACACCCAAAAAAGGAAAAGGCGAGTTGTGTGATCATGATAACCTGGTGTCCATTGTTGGTCCAAGTTTCAAAAACAAAAAGTTGATAGAAGCGTTGAAAGGTAAAGGACTTTCAAAGAAGCACAAGCAGTCATTGTGCTTGGTTTGGTTTGTACATAATATTCTTTGGGCGAGAGATGTTAACAACAACATAAGCCTCAGTTTAATAAAGCTCTCCAAGGATTTTGAGGTGTTTAGAAGCTATCCATGGGGGTATGAAAGCTTCAAAATGACTGTCAAATATTTGTTGACTCCGTTAGCGCCAAAAATAGTCAACTTATATGGCTTCCCATGGGCGTTCAGGGTAAATGTTTCTTTCTTCTATTATGATATCATTCATTTTTTTCGCTCTATAATGGTTTTGATTTATTGGCGTTATTTTATAGGCTTGGGCGTTTGAAGTTATTCCTTATTTAAGACAACAAGTGAACTACCAGGAAGGAGTTTCCTGTCCAAGAATCTTGAGATGGGTGTCGGCCAAAACTCATAAAAATGCAAAATTTCTTGATCTCTTCAACCCTCTGAAGGATGCAGTAAGTATAATTATAATTAATTTTTTATTTTAATTAATATTTTTTTTGAATGATCTAATCATCATTCTAATATATGTAATGATTTATGTTAGAATGTGCATTCGTCGCTAGTTCCGACCAATCAAGAGTTGAAGATGTCATTTTTTATTACTTTACTGTATGTGCAAACTTTATCGGACCCTAAGGTCATCGAAATAATAAAAATAGAATTGTTTGGAACAACATCCATTCCAAGAAAAACAATTTTGGAGGGTGGGCTTGTTGTTGTTGATGGAGCTGTTGGTGGTGGTAGTGGTACTGCTGTTGGTTAAAATGATGCTCCTCTTACTGTATTTAAAGCAAATCGTTATGAGTATGATCATACTGGTTATACAGATTTTGCCTCTCCCAGAAAATGTTATGCATGCAAATATCAAGACTGTAGGGCGAAACATGATGTAGTAATTAATGCTATTAATACATTAATGTAACGCCCCGGAAAATGGGTCCCGGAGCGTTACACGGTGCTTGAGGCTACGAGTAGCCCCAAGCTAACCCTTTGAGCCATTTTCATTCAGTTCAACACAAATCAACGGGGTTTCCATAAATAACACTCAAATATCAACAGAGTAATCATCATCCAAGAATAAAAGAATTTCAGAAAGATAACAAAATACGAATTATTAGTCAACTCCCAACATCTATACTAGTCTGACAAGCCTCTAAGAAAATCAATAAAACCAGTGAGCCATTGAGACATGCCCTAACTGACTCATACTCAGTTATCAAATGTAAACAATTCCGTGAAACCAACATCAGACATCACGTCCTCGGAACATGAGGACTCACCACAACAGAGGATGCAGAACAGCGTGCCCGACGAATCACTGTCGAACCTGGAACTGAGCACCAGAACCTAAATTCTGAGAAAATACAGCCCATATCCAAAGATGTGGGTCAGTACCATGGAAAGGAACCGAGTATATGGGGGTGTATGCAGTTGTATAAACATCATCATCATAAACATTTATAAGAAATATGCAGGATGTATGAAAGACTTACATAGTCCGAAGAAAATCATCATAATCATGAGAGGATGAAATAAGTACAATAACACATGTGAGTCATCATATAATTTGTCAATCACTTTCACTTCATCAAGAATATCAATTCTCATAATGTAAATATCATTTAAATCTTTTGAAAGAATAACTTTCACAATTCCACTTTCAAATCACTTCATCATTTACCATAGACACAAGGAAACACACACACACTGAGAGATCCTATAACCGACATAAACCATGTGAGATACATGGAGTCCAACGTACAACCCACGTTGGGGAGAGCCGTCCTATCCTTGCCATCAGAGTAGGACTATCGATATCAAATTAACACAAACTAGTGATCACTATATAAATCAGCCTCAGACTCACTCCTATGGGGGCACGTAGTTCTAGGGAAGTAAGGTCTCTTTATACCTCCCACTCGATGCTAAAATTTCTCTCAGAATTAGCTCAGATCATTTCAAAGACAATCCACAACAAAACAATTTCAGTAATATATAAATATACATCGGGAGCCATCATGCTTTCCATCTATCAAAATCAACCACGTTGTGAATTTCTTTCACACTCGAGTTCAAAACAACTCCATTAAGACCAAAAGGTCAAATCATTCAAAATATCTCAAATATTCAATATCAATGTGCTTATAACACACACTTTCTCAAAAAACACAATTTCCAATGGGGATTCACGACTCAAATATCAAAATCATGATAAATATCGTTAAAGATTCATGCTTTATATCTCCACACATGTAAATTCATCTTTTAAAATCATAAACATCAAGATTTCATTATAATCATCATAAGATATGGATTCATGCTTCAAATTCATAAAAATCAAATAAAAATCATGCCTTTGTAAAGAAAATTACTTTTGGGCACAAGAACGAAAGAGAGTTCTTGTTGAAAAACCCCACATACTTTGAATGATGAACTTTAAATCGATACTCATTTTTGAGATGTTAATCGTGCCTTTGAATGATGGTTCTTGGAATTCTTGAACTAGGAACTTGGAATCTTGAATAAATTTGCAGAATTAATGGTGAACTTTGGAGGTTCTTGAAGTTGGATGTAGGAGCTTAGGGTTTTCTTTATGAGGTAATTTGATGAAATATAACAAATAATGCTTCTAATAGGCTTTAATATAGGGTTTGGACGGATTTTGGGTGAGAGGGAATGACCAAAACGCCCCTAAAAATCAAATAATTCTTGAATCTGTCCTTTGGTGGACTGTTTTCATAATCTGAAGTAGATCGACCATAACGTTTTACTCCGATATCCAAATTGGATGAAACCAATTTCATTAGAAAGAGGACTCTCATATATGTCCGTTGATATATAGTATCTCACCTAGATTATTGTGTACGAGGAGTTATGATCATTTGAAGTTGACCCAAAAATTTACTTTTGATAGGCTGAAGTAGATCGACGATAACTTTTTGCTCCGATAGAAAAATTGGATGAAACCAATTTCATTGGAAAGAGGACTCGCAGAGATTTTCGATGATATATAGTAAATCACCCAGATCATTATGTACAAGGAGTTATGATCATTTAAAGTTGGAGGAAAAATACTCCAGGCCTCAGTACTTTTTCCATCACGTTTTACTGTTCACTACTATTCATGGTTCGATCAGAATGTTCATAACTTGTCGCTCGGGTGTCCATTTTGGATGATCCACATATCTTTGGAAAGCTTATTCGATACTCTACGCAATGGTGGGTGATAATCTAAGGCATTCCATACGAAAAATTTATAATTTGTTCTAGAAGATAGAACCCAACACATTTATGCATAAAATTTAAACGAAAAATTTCTCAGGGTATTACATCATCCCCCCTTGGAAACATTTGTCCTCGAATGATGCTAGACATGCCAATATTAGATAGGGAATAAATCATACAGCTGAAACCATTCGTTAGACTCATCACCACATCGTTTCTCACTCCGATTGCAACATAGAATGCATAAATTCAAGAAACTACAGCTGAACACATAATAAATAACAGTTAAACTGCTACTACTTTTATCAAAAGTGCATGATTTAGGAAAGAACGGCACCTTCGACTTGATCGGATTCGCGGAGAATAGGTGTGGGTACTTGGATCGCATATCCGCCTCAGCTTCCCAAGTTGCACCCTCAACAGATTAGTTTCGCCACAACACCTTGACCTCGGGAACTTCTTTGTTCCTTAGTCTTCGAATACTGAAATCAAGAATCTCAACAGGAATCTCATCAAAAGAAAGATTTTCTTGAATGTCAACACTCACAGAGGAATCCACTGCCACAGCATCGCTAATATGCTTTCTAAGCATGGAGACATGGAATATTGTATGAACAGAGGACAACTTAGAAGGTAACTCGACCTCATAAGCAACCTTACCAACACGGCTAAGAATTTTGTAAGGACCAACATACCGGGGACTAAGCTTCCCCTTCTTTCCGAATCTCTCCACCCCCCTTACGGGTGAAATTTTCAGATACACTAGGTCACCAACTTCAAACTCAAGGTTTCTCCTTCTAACATCCGCATATGACTTTTGATGACTCTGCGCAGTTTTCAACCTTTCCCTAATCAACTTAACTTTTTCCATAGCCCCAAATACCGAATTAGGACCACTCACAGCCGCTTCACCCACCTCGAACCAACCTATGGGTGATATACACTTCCTCATATATAAGGCTTCAAACGGAGCCATGTCAATACTAGAGTGGAAACTGCTCTAGTAAGCAAACTCTATCAACGGTAAGTGATCATCCTAACTTCCCTTAAAGTCAAGTATACAAGCTCTCAACATATCCTCTAAGGTCTGGATGGTCCGCTCAGCCTGACCATCGGTCTGCGGATGAAAAGCAAAACTCAAAAGCACTTGGATACCAAGACCCTTCTGAAAAGCTTTCCAAAATTACGAAGTGAACTGAGTACCCCTATCCGAAATGATAGACAAGGAAACTCCATGCATTCTGACTAGCTCTCAGATATACAATCTAGCGTAATCCTTAGCAGTATATGAAGTATGAACAGGCAAGAAATGAGCAGACTTAGTCAACCTATCAACCATAACCCAAATGGAATCATGATGGCGTCGAGAAGGAGGTAAACCACTCACAAAGTCTATATTTATCTCTTCCCACTTCCATGTAGGAATACTAAACTCTTACATCATACCACCAAGTCTTTGGTGTTCAACCTTAACCTGTTGACATATTGCACACTTAGCTACAAACGCTGTTATATCTTTCTTCATGCCACTCCACCAATAGATTCCCCGCAAGTCTCGGTACATCTTGGTGGCACCAGGATGAAGAGAATATCGTGCCCCATGCACTTCAGCTATAATCCCCTATCTCAGATCATCAATATTCGAGACACATAATCTACCCTGCAATTTCAACACACCATCTCCCCCTTAGGAGAAAACCTCTACTTTTTGGTCCTTGACTGACTCCTTCAGTCTGACCAAACTAGCATCTAAGTATTGCTTTTCCTTCACTTTCGAAACTAAGGAGGATTCGAAACTACTCTGAACCCCTATACTACCTTCAGCTGAGTCAAACAACCTAACCCCCAATCTAGCCAAATGATGTACATCACGACCCAACTCTTTCTTACCTTCTACCACATGCACAACACTACCCATGGACACTCTACTTAGGGCATCCACCATAACGTTGGCCTTGCCTGAATGGTATAGCACACTCATATCATAGTCCTTTAACAATTCTAACCATCGTCTCTGCTTAAGATTCAATTCTCTCTGGGTAAACACATACTGTAGACTCTTATGATCAGTGAAAACATCAACATAGACACCATAAAAATAGTGTCTCCAGATTTTCAAAGCAAACACAACAGCAGCCAACTCAAGGTCATGGGTGGGGTAATTTTTCTCATGGGGTTTCAACTGTCTAGAAGCATAAGCTATCACCTTACCATTCTGTATCAATACGCTACCCCACCCAACTCTCGAAGTATCACAGTACACCACAAAACCATCAACACCATCAGGCAAAGTCAAATCAGGGGCTGAAGTGAGTTGAGTCTTCAACTCCTGAAAACTCTTTTCATAAGATTCGGATCACAAGAACTTCACTTTCTTTTGGGTCAACCGAGTCATAGGAGATGCTATAGAGGATAAACCCTCAACAAAATGGTGGTAATAGCCAGCTAAACCCAAGAAACTTCAGATATCAGTCATAGAAATAGGTCTAGGCCAATTTCTAACAACTTCGGTCTTTTGGGGATCAACTCTAATACCCTCGAAAGAAATTATATGACCCAGAAAAGCAACTAACCTTAGCCAAAACTTACACTTACTGAACTTGGCAAACAACTTGTGATATCTAAGGGTTTGCAAGACAGTTCGGAGATGATCAGAATGTTATCCTCACTACGGGAGTACACCAGTATACCATCGATGAACACTATGACAAACATATCCAAATATGGTCTGAACACTCGATTCATGAGGTCTATGAAAGCTGCTGGGGCATTAGTTAACCCAAAAGACATAATAAGAAACTCAAAATGGCCATAACAAGTTTGGAAAGTGGTTTTTGGGATGTCAAACTCCCTAACTTTGAGTTGATGATAGCCGAAATGAAAGGCTATCTTTGAGAAATAACTTACACCTTGTAATAGGTCAAATAAATCATATATTCTCGGAATGGGGTACTTATTTTTTAAGGTGACTTTATTCAGTTGGCGGTAATCAATGCACATACGCAAAGAGCCATCTTTCTTTCTCACAAATAACATAGAAGCACCCCAAGGAGAAACATTGGGCCTTATGAAACCCTTATCTAGTAGATCTTTGAGTTGCTCTTTCAACTCCTTAAGTTCTGCAGGGGCCATACGGTAAGGAGGAATAGAAATGGGCTGAGTATCGGGAAGAAGATCAATTCCAAACTCTATCTCTCTATCAGGAGGTATCCCTAGGAGATCATC
>NW_025888748.1:0-4177 GCF_002878395.1 Capsicum annuum | reverse complement strand
AGTTGCTCTACCAACTGAGCTATAGCCCTTAGTGCTTATGATACATATTTTATCATATAGATAAATTCTTGTCAAGATAAATATTCCATGATCCAACATCGACAATCTTTGATCTCTTTGAGTGGTATTCCTTAGATTAGTATTGCTTATTAGATTAGTATTGCTTATAAGTAATATGATATTTATAATCCATCGACAAGATGGGTTTCGTTTGGTTTTATTTGGAATGATAAATGACCTACTTAACTCAGTGGTTAAAGTACTGCTTTCATACGGCGGGAGTCATTGGTTCAAATCCAATAGTAGGTAAAACTTATTAGATACCAGAGTCAATGGTATCTAATAAGGTTTACTATCTAATAAGTTTTACGACCCACTTTTAGTGATATTTATTTTTTTATTTTGTATCTTTTCTATTTCATTTTTAAATTTGAATTTTTGCATCAGAATTGGCTTCTGTTTGATTGTATTTGATTGTATTCACCCGACAGAATCTAAATAGGATTATAAAGAGAACTTCTTTTTATTATTCAAACGTACTAACTAGTCGCAATAACTAGTTATGAAATTGGATTGATAGCCTCCACCCGTGTTCTAGCTCGTCGGAGAGCTAGATTTGCCTCAATTTTTTGTCTCCTTCCTTCAGCATTTTTCACATTAGCCTCCGCTATTTCAAAAGTTTGCTGAGCTTCTTATGGATCAATGTCACTACCCTTCTCCATATTATTTACTAAAACAGTGATCTCATTATTGTCTATTCTAGCAAAACCACCCATCAGAGCCATCGTTAACCATTGGTTGTTAAGGCGTATTCGCAAAATCCCTATATCTACAGCTGTGGCAATAGGGTCGTGATTTGGTAAAATGACAATTTGACCACTATTAGTAGATAACACGATTTCTTCCACTTTTGAATCCCAAACAATTCGATTAAGAGTTAGTACACTAAGATTTAAGGTCATTTCTTCAAATTGCTCTCCATTTCTAAGTTCATAGCCTTCGCGGTAGCTTCATCAATATTACCTACCAAATAAAAGGCTTGTTCAGGAAGACCATCTAATTCTCCAGAAAGGATCAATTGAAATCCTCGAATTGTTTCTGCTAGACCAACATATTTCCCTGGAGAACCGGTAAATACTTCTACTACAAAAAAGGGTTGTGATAAGAAACGCTTAATTTTTCGCGCTCTTGCTATGAGTAAACAAATCTCTTCGGATAATTCGTCCAATCCAAGGATAGTTATAATATCCTGAGGTTCTTTGTAACGTTGTAAAGTTTGCTTAACTCGTTGGGTGGTTTCGTAATGTTCCTCACCAACGATCCGAGGTTGAAGCATGGTTGACGTTGAATCTAAAGGATCTACTACTGGATAAATACCTTTGGCAGCCAATCCTCTTGATAGTACGGTAGTAGCATCTAAATGTGCAAATGTCGTAGCAGGAGCAGGGTCGGTCAAATCGTCTACGGGTACATAAACTGCTTGAATAGAGATTATGGACCCTTCTTTGGTAGAAGTAATTCTTTCTTGTAAAGAACCCATTTCAGTACTTAGGGCCGGTTGATAACCCACAGCGGAAGGCATTCTACCCAATAAGGCCAATACTTCGGATCCTTCTTGGACGAAACGGAAGATATTGTCAATAAATAGAAGTATGTCTTGCTCATTAACATCTCGAAAATATTCCGCCATAGTAAGGGAAGTCAAACCAACTCTCATACGATCTCCTGGTGGTTCATTCATCTGACCGTAAACTAGGGCCACTTTTGATTCTGCAATATTTTCTTCATTAATCACTCTAGATTCTTTCATTTCCATGTAAAGATCATTTCCTTCCCAAGTATGTTCACCCACTCCGCCAAATACGGATACGCCCCCGTGAGCTTTAGCAATATTGGTAATCAATTCCATAATGAGTACTGTTTTACCCACTCCAGCTCCCCCGAATAGTCCGATTTTTCCTCCATAGCGATAAGGGGCTAAAAGATCTACTACTTTAATTCCTGTCTCAAAAATAGATAATTTTGTATCCAACTGTATAAAGGCGGGCGCAGATCTATGAATAGGAGATGTTGTACTAGTATCTACAGGCCCTAAATTATCAACAGGCTCTTCGAGCACGTTAAAAATTCATCCCAGAGTCGCCCCCTCCCCCCCCGACCGGAACACTTATAGGAGCTCCTGTGTCAATCACTTTCATTCCTCTCGTTAAACCGTCTGTAGCACTCATAGCTACAGCTCTAACTCGATTATTTCCTAATAATAGTTGTACCTCACAAGCCACGTTAATTTGTTGACCAACACTATCTTGACCTTGAACTACGAGAGTGTTATAAATATTCGGCATCTTGCCCGGGGGAAAGGCTACATCTAGTACCAGACCGATGATTTGGACGACACGCCCCAGGTTTTTTTTTTTCAAGCGTGGGAACCCCAGAACCAGAAGTAGTAGGATTGATTCTCATAATAATAAAATAAATAAATATATTAAAATATTTTTTCAAAAATTATCGAATTCAAAGTAAATGTCCGCTAGCACGTCGATCGGCTAATTCAATAAAATGGGAATTAGCACTCGATTTCGTTGGCACCGTGCAATTGAACCAATTCAATTGTTTACTTATTCAATGAGATTGAGTTAATTTGCAAGCTCACCCAACCTATTTTAATTTAAAAATCTCAAGTGGATGAATCAAAATCTTGAGAAAGTCTTTCCTTTGTCTATCATTATAGACAATCCTATCCATATTATCTATTCTATGGAATTTGAACCTGAACTTTATTTTATATTTCTATTACGATTCACTATTTGGATCTAGTGGGCTCCTCTTCTTATTTTTCTTATTTATTTTTTAGTTAAATTTTAGCATATTGATTTATGCCTAGCCTATTCTTTTCTTTGCGTTTTTCTTTCTTTTTTATACCTTTCATAGCGGAATTCTATATATTTTCACATTTAGGATTTACATATACAACATATACCACTGTCAAGGGGGAAGTTCTAATTATTTAGGTTAGTTAGGCATTTCCATTTCAAAAAAAAAAAGGTAAAAAATAAAAATTGGGTTACGCTATATATATGAAAGAGTATACAATAATGATGTATTTGGCAAATCAAATACCATGGTCTAATAATCAACCATTCTGATTAATTGATAATATTAGTATTAGTTGGAAATTTTCTGAAAGATTCCTGTGAAAAGTTTCATTAACGCGTAATTCGTGTCGAGTAGACCTTGTTGTTGTGAGAATTCTTAATTCATGAGTTGTAGGGAGGGATTTATGTCACCACAAACAGAGACTAAAGCAAGTGTTGGATTCAAAGCTGGTATTAAAGAATACAAATTGACTTATTATAATCCTGAGTACCAAACCAAGGATACTGATATATTGGCAGCATTCCGAGTAACTCCTCAACCTGGAGTTCCACCTGAAGAAACAGGGGCCGTGGTAGCTGCCGAATCTTCTACTGGTACATGGACAACTGTATGAAGCGATGGACTTACCAGTCTTGATCATTACAAAGGGCGATGCTACCGCATCGAGCGTGTTGTTGGAGAAAAAGATCAATATATTGCTTATGTAGCTTACCCTTTAGACCTTTTTGAAGAAGGTTCCGTTACCAACATGTTTACTTCCATTTTAGGTAATGTATTTGGGTTCAAAGACCTGCACGCTCTACGTCTGGAAGATCTGCGAGTCCCTACTGCTTATATTAAAACTTTCCAAGGTCCGCCTTATGGGATCCAAGTTGAAAGAGATAAATTGAACAAGTACTATTGTCCCCTGTTGGGATGTACTATTAAACCTAAATTGAGATTATCTGCTAAAAACTACGGTAGAGCTGTTTATGAATGTCTTCGCGGCAAACTTGATTTTACCAAAGATGATGAGAACGTGAACTCATAACCATTTAATCGTTGGAGAGATCATTTCTTATTTTGTGCCGAAGTACTTTTTAAAGCACAGACTGAAACAGGTGAAATCAAAGGGCATTACTTGAATGCTACTGCAGGTACATGCGAAGAAATGATTAAAAGAGCTGTATTTGCTAGAGAATTGGGCGTTCCAATCGTAATGCATGACTACTTAATGGGGGGATTCACCGCAAATACTAGCTTGGCTCATTATAGCCGAGATAATGGTCTACTTCTTCACATCCACCGTGCAATGCATGCG
>NW_025888747.1:136947-144069 GCF_002878395.1 Capsicum annuum | reverse complement strand
TAGGGGAATATGAAGATGAATTTGGTATTTTGACTTCTTTAGAATTGTAGGACATAAGATGATTTCCCCAAAATGTTGATTGAACATTTCTCAAATGACAAGAGAGAAATATTGACCATTGTCTTTTTTTTTTTCCTCTCTACAACAAGCTTTGTGAGATCTAGTGCCTCTTACATATGGTAAAAAGTAATATTTATAGTGCAAAGAGGAAATGAGACGAGTAACTGTAGTCCTAGTAACGCAGTTGATTGATTGTCTGAACTTTCACGTTATTAATGAGAGTTCAATTCTTACTTTGTAATCCCCTCCATTGCTCTTACACCTACCTCCATATAAACCTATCTTAATTTACAAAAATGGATAAGTAATTTTTCTATAATTGTGGTGATCGAATCAGCTTGCTCGCACTCTGACTAATTTCATGAAATACCCAACACTTACCACCAGCAACAGTTGGTCAGGTATAAATTTGTCCACCAAAGCTAGCATAGATG
Source organism: Capsicum annuum (assembly GCF_002878395.1). Taxonomy (NCBI): domain Eukaryota; kingdom Viridiplantae; phylum Streptophyta; class Magnoliopsida; order Solanales; family Solanaceae; genus Capsicum; species Capsicum annuum. The sequence goes on along the minus strand of NW_025888747.1, from coordinate 143,575 downwards.
AGAAGAAATCACCTAGTATAAACCTGAGATCTCATGGTGTTCAACCCATTTAATGATCATTGGCCCACATCCTTGAATGCTAAAAAAAAGATCTATTTTTAACATAAGGAACAAGTAATAAGGCACGATGGAAGTACACTCTTTGTACTCATTTTACGTGATTATTGTACTAGAAATAAATTTAAACTTTTTACTTGCCCATTTTAGCAAATTAAGAAAAAAATCATCATTTTTTTTGTATCACCCCTTATTATTAAATAACTACAAAAAGTTGTTGAAGTCAATTACAATAAACTCAAAATAAAATGGTCTTTTTTATCTAGTTTATATGATAATAATAAGAGGACATTGTTTGTCATATACATTTAAAAATCAGAAAACTGAAATAGACAAGTCAACCACTACCCACGTTAATAAAATGGTCTTTTTAATCTAGTTTATATGATAATAATGAGTGGACATTGTTTGTCATGGCATAGCATGTAAAAAGGCTATTGGTTGCTTTACTTCCTTATCTCGGGTAGACAAGTCAACCACCACCCAAGTTGCTAACAATAAGATACTCTCACCATCCACCTTTACTTGTTTATCTTTTACTTGTCCTTCTTGATGAGAGTTTAATTTCTCTTGATTGGATATAACAATTTTTAATTTCTAAAATTACTGAAAATTTAGAAACTTTAAATCTTGAATCAATCTCTAGTTTCTAATAAAAAATAAATAAGGGTAATTTGATTAGAGTTCTTTTCTCATTTAGGTATCGGATCTGACTTAATGGGTAAGAAAAGATAGTGAAGTAATTTTTTAAAGCCACACAATATGTTTAAAATTTTTAAAAAAATCAGTTTTCAGATTTTTATTTTTTTTTTCAGTTCTGTCAATGGAAAAGGCAAATATGCATCATTTATTAAATGGTGAGTATATATATATTTACAAAACTTTTCTTAATAAAGAATATATTCATTCTAAATTGTAAAATTAAGGAGTATATTTTCCTTTTTCCCCCTTATGTTTATATGAAATATCAGAGCTAGTGTTGCCAAAACTAGGATAGAGAGGAAATAGAAGGATGCCCCCCTTGATAAATAATGTATCCATCACATATCACAAACAATAATTTAACTAGGATTTTTGGCTTTACAAAATCATTAATTACAATCTTTCCTTGTTTTTTAAGTCAAATCTTTACAAAATCATTAATTACATTTTTATTACGTACTTAAAACTTTACAAATTCCGGTACTTCATAAATTTTTCTTATTCTAACGATTTTATATTTTTTTCTAAATTTTTTTAACTTTCTTAAAATCAAATTTAGTTGATTCAGAATTCTTAAACTAATGAAAAAAATATTAGTTGTCATTAATTCTGATAATTTTAATAAGAAAATGTTTATCATAAATATATTTAATTAATTTTTAACTCATAAATATTAGAAATAAATAGTAAAAAGTCCATTTTGTCTAAAGCAAAAACTTTTAATGAAGGTCAAAAAGTTCAAACAATATTTTAATGCTCTTCACACTTTTAATATATTATACATATAGATTATAGATTATAGATAATAGATTATAGTAATGTTTAAAAGATATGTTGGGCTAAATTGGGTAATAATTTTGAAACGGGGCGAACTTAGATGGGCCAAATTGGTAATTATCTCTTTCGTAAAATTCTATAAAAAAGAAAGACATGATTAAATTCATAAATGGATCGGTGTTAATATTTTATCCTTGTAAACGTCTTATAAAAACGACTTTCACAAGGAATGATCTTGATTTTTACTCATTTAATAATTTTTTTCCATAAGGTAAGTGTTTTATCTTTTGTCATAAGGCAATATTCATAACATTTTAAAATAATGAATATGTTCAATTGATTACAAGTTGTGTCTTATAGTCAATTGTTAAAACTTCTTTAGCGGATATATATAAAAATTCGAAACCACTTTTATTTGGGACAAAAATTTACGACCAAACAACTTATGGACAAAATTTTTTGTTCAATGTATGTTAGTTCCTTGGACCTAAGTAACCAACCCACGTTTGTTAGTACCTGCGCATGGGGATACATACATGAATTAAAAACATATCCCCTAAACATCTTTAAAGTATATTATTTTCACCCCTAAAGCTGATCAAACTTTACTTTTGAGCAACTCTTTTTGGCTTTTTGAGTATATACTTTTGTACTATTATTAATTAACAGAATTGAAAAAAATATAAGAGACGATACCAAAGGAAAAAAAAACAAGTTTTTCTCATGAAACTAAAGACTGATGATCACAGCCGTAGAGTATGTAACTTCTTCGCGACCGCGATAGTCAACATGATTGATGGCCTCTTTCTCAAGTCGTTCTTTAATTATGAACGTTTTCAGTTACTAGATCACTCTATTCTTATGATCGCGATTTAGGCACTGTGTTTGTACCAGATACAAAAATTTCAACAATTATTTTTGAATGTCATCTTATAATGTATATCATATTATATTGTAGTATTATTTCTGTCGTTACATAATGTCACTCATTATTTGTTATCTATTTCCAGTAGGTGGTGGAAAGATCTGGATTTCACTGAGAAATTTCGATACACCACTATCGATGACACACTTCTGATGCTTATGAAACTTATGACGAACTTGTGCTTTTTACCGATGCAATTGGTATGTTCTGGTAAGTTTTATTGCCCAAACATAATCGATCTCTGGACTTTAATTATCATTGATGAATTATAAGAAAAAGGCATGTATCAATTACTACATGTTAGTTGTTACTATTATTGAGATGATTAATTTTCATAGAATGTAATGATTAGCTTTTGATTATTGGTCCAAATTCTTGAAATGAAGATGTCACTGTAGAAATCTAAAATTTGTGGACTCTTCAATAAGAATTCAAATTCTATTAGAGTTTTAGAAGACTACTTTATCCTAAATCTCGCCTATTTAAAGGTAACATGTTTCCTGAAAATAGGCATCTTGAATATTCCATAAGCTGATGGGTATTCGTAAAAATATCAGCAATATTCCACAAAATCATGAGATATTCATAAAGAGATCATCTTATGTTTGAGAAATACGCCACTAACGGCCCTCGAATTATGGAGAGAAAATCGAGAGAAGAATCGAGAAAAGAATCAAGGAAGGAACAGATTTGTACCCTCATCGTTTATCAATAAAAATTGTTGTTTCTTCATATTTTTATCTGTGGTTGAAATTTATTTTCCATGAATTTAAATTATGTTGCAAACAAATTGGCACGCCCAGTGGGACCAAATCTGTCCTTCATCTCTTCTCTCATAAATCAGATCTGCAAATCTGTAGCCACCGCATAAAGATGGAAGCTCTGTTGGTACTTCAAGGCTCGTCATCAAATCTACACTTCGACAAGCCTTGAAGTTGGGGGCATTTGTAGACATCTAAAATTTGTAGACTCTTCAATAAGAATCCAAATTCTGTTAGAGTTCTAGAAGGCTACTTTACCCTAAATCTCGCCTATTTAAAGGGTAACATGTTCCCTGAAACAGGCATCTTGAATATCCCATAAGCTGATGGGTATTCGTAAAAAGATCGGGATCTCCAATATCCCACAAAATCTGGGATATTCATAAAGAGATCATCCTATGTTCGAGAATAAGCCACTAACGGTCCTCGAATTACGGAGAAAATCAAGATAGAAGAATCAATGGAGGAACAGATTTGTACCCTCATCGTCTATTAATAAAAAACTATTGTTTCTTCGTATTTTTGTTTGTGGTTAAAATTTATTTTCCATGAATTTAAATTATGTTGCAAACAAATTATGGGATAATTATTTGAATAAATTTGTGGATAAATTTGTTTACAACATAATTTAAATTCATGGAAAATAAATTTCGACCACAGATAAAAATATGAAGAAACAACAATTTTTATTGATAAATGATGAGGTACAAATCTGTTCCTCCCTTGATTCTTATCTCGATTTTCTCTCGGTAATTCAAGGGCCGTTAGTGGCGTATTTCTCGAACATAGGATGATCTCTTTATGAATATCCCATGATTTTGTGGAATATTGCTGATCTTTTTATGAATACCCATCAATTTATGGGATATTTAAGATTCCTGTTTCAGGAACATGTTACCCTTTAAATAAACGAGATTTAGGGTAAAATAGTCTTTTAGAACTCTAACAGAATTTAAATTCTTATTGAAGAATCCACAAATTTTAAATGTCTACAGTGACATTAGTGACATACTCAAATAGATGAAAATTGACTAAAGAAGATACATTGGAACGTCTCTACTATGAAAAATATGAGGTAAGCTCCCTTAAATTCATAATTTTTGAATTAAATGTAACACCCCACATTTTCAAATTAGAATTTGAATCGTTCTTTCTATGTGTATAGATTCGAACCCAATAATTTCTATTAAATATAAGTGTGGATATCAATTCTTTAGTGTGGGAATATTTTTGGTAATGAATCCGAGTCCTAAAAATCTCCTAACTCAAAGTTGATTTAAAATTTTTTCCTATCGATTAATTAGTAGATGTTCTTACTTGGGTCAACTTCCAACGATCGTTACTCCTAGAATATAATGAGTTAGGTGTCCTACTATATACCAAATTAAAGGTCTTTAAGCCTTATTTTCAAATCAACTGACCACTCATCAATCTGAGTTTGGACTAAAAAATTATGGGTGGTTTAGTGCGACACTATCCGAGGTACGCAATGGGCCGCGCGAGGCAGTTCCAATTTCAAGGTCTTCTTTATTTTCTCTCTATCATAAAGGTAGGTAGAACAAACCTAATAGTCATGGGCTTAACTATGGAGTTTCTGTAGTCTTGAAATTATATTTATGTGCTTCTATTATAAGATTTGAAATTGATTTAAAAGCATGAATTATGATTAATTCCCTTTTTATGTTGAAATCTATTTATTAACTAATGTTGTGTATTGTCTAAAAGAATGATTGAAAGCTTGGGTTTCAAATACTTTTTTATCAAATTGTGCATCATCATTATACTTATTCAAAGAGATGTTTCTTGTTTCTAATGTTCTTGATCTCTTATGAAAATTTATACGTGATTATGAAAGAGATGACCACCTAAGAGTTAAGTCTTCAAAAGAAAACATTTTGCTTAAACTTGCTCGTCTTTTTTGAATATAAAAAACTCTTATTTGATATTAAATTATTTATGGTGATCAATAATATATTTTTGAAAAAAAAAAAAGTTGCAGAGATAATATGATATGATTTAGAAGGCTTGCAAGTCTTGGTATGACGATGCCTTTGTAGACATTGCCCTTTTAAACTCAGAATAAGATTTTGGGAGGAAGTGTATGTTATGAAGAACTAGAATGGGTTCTAAGAGAGTTAGATGGATACTCGAAGAAGGCATGAGTTGAAATCTTATTGCCCGAAAAATCGTGTTTTGCCGACGAGGGAGTAATGCTGTCCTGAAAAATGGATAATCATCGTATACTTGCTTCATGCGCTGTTATACTAGACCAGACACGCTCCAATTCTTACGGAAAACTCAGATTGAGGACTTGGCCAACGAGTTAATTAATGATGAACTCATATAACCCTTGGAGTAATAGACTTGTAGGGCATATCATCTAGCTAAGAATTAAAGAAAAGAGTTGAGTTTATGTTTTTACGAGATTGATTGAGGCTTTTAATTATTTCCATGTATTTTAATTTCTATTTTGTTAAATTTTCTTCATAATGCTCTTATTTATTTTGTATAAAGTATATGTCGTTCTTGGGGTTGTTCTACATGCCAATACATTTCAAGTGCTGACCATCTTCGGACGGCTACATTATCTCATAATGTAAATACTGAAGCTCAATCCCATGATCCATCACATTAGTAGAACCTTCAAAATGTTAGAGTTGGTTAGCTATTCATCTTCCAAAAGATGTTTTATTTATATGTTTATGTCTTGCAGTTTATGATTCGGTCGGGCGTCTTGTCCCAGTCCAGACAATTATTCTTCAGTAGAGGCTTCATTGACTAGATTTGATTATTATTTTATTATAATTTTATTGACATAATTTGATTACAAAATTCCTTGAACGTTATTATATCTTCCGCATTTCGTATGGATTAACTAAGGACACTATTTGGCGCAGGACCTAACTTTTGAGCAACTTTATTAGACTTTTGAGTATGGGTGTCAAACGGGCCGGGACGGGCCAACTCGGAATCGGCCCTTCTATTTTAACCGGGTTGAGGGCCGCTTAAGGGCCGGGTTTGGCGCTAGACGAGCCAGGCCGGGCCCAACAGTAAAAATATTAAAATCCATCCTAACTCGGCCCACTTAACCCAACCCGGTCAAACCCACAAAAACCCGGTCAAACCCGGTTAAAAACTGGTCAAACCCATTTAAAAAAAATAAAAAATCCAATATACACTATATACACTACAACTATACATACTATATACACTCAAATATACACTATATACTCTCCAATAAACAATATATCTTAAAAAAATATATAAACAATTACACATATATACGTACCATTCAATATATAATTATATATGACTATACATACTACTTTAAATAAAACATATACTATAATAGAATAATATATATATATATATATATATATATATATATATTTATATACTAATTTAT
>NW_025888747.1:123525-133947 GCF_002878395.1 Capsicum annuum | reverse complement strand
TTGTTGTTAGAAGCATTATCAAATGCAATACATAAAATTTTATTTTCGATACCATAATATCCGGTAATTTTAACAATAGAATCAGCAATAAATTGTCCAGTATGTTTACGATCTTCATCATATAAAAAAGAAAAAATACGTTTTTGCATCACAAAATTACTATCCATCCAATGACAAGTAACGGTTAAATAATCATTTTTATTTCCAGCACGACCAAGATCAGAAGTTAGGGACAATCTACATTGAATATTTTTTAGCAATGTTGATAAATAAAAATAATATTGTGAATGAAGTCTAAAAATATCAGACCGACAAGTAGTTCTAGGAATACCGTTAAACATAGGATTATAAATTCCTTGTATATAACGAATAAAGGCATCAGAAGAAGGAAAATTAAAAGGCAAACAACCCACAGCTACCATTTTAGCTATTTATTCCCGGTCCCTCAATTTATTATACTCTTCGCTACGTGACCGGTTGCTGGGTTCATTCTAGTTTGCGTTGGCCTACCAACATCTCCACCACCTTGTGCAATATTTAACTCTCTTTTGTGATCTTCAGCTATATGTCTCATTAACGTACCCGTACTCCCTTGCTTGCCTCCACTTCTATGCTTATATATTTGTTGACAAATATTGCATTGCACCTCAATATCTGATATACGTTTAAAAAATTGCCATGCAACACTAGTTCTTTTATGAGGTCTTGGGGCACTGGGAGGACGGGGAGGGAGATTAACCGATTCAGATCTAACGTTATCATCTTCTACTGCGGGTGTTTCAGCAATATTTTCATTATCTTCGTCTAAATTAACCGCATCTACTTCATTTTCTTCTTCTATACCGTAATTTTTTTAAACTTCTACATAATCCATATCGTGAGCACCTACACCTATTTCTTCCTCAAAAGGTGTACCAAGCGGTACCGGAGGCGAAGACAAACGGGTATAGCTACTACTTGAACTACCTCTACCGCTAGTAATTCGCTTTTTACTACCATTACCTCTTCCGGGACAAGATTTTTAACACCTTTAGTAGCGAGGTTTCTTAATTTATCCATAATATAAATTAAATTAAACTAAAAATACTCAAAATACACAAATATAATAAAATTAAATATTAAACAATTAATACAATAAATTAAAATTAAACGTAAGAGATGGAACGATAATACCAAATTTTGGAAGTATCCGAAGGTTGCGACTTTAGAAACTTCAGCTCGTACATTGTAAACGAAAAATTAAAAAATTAAAAAATTAAAGTGAACACTTTAAGAAATTAAATATATTGAATATTTGAGAATTGAGAATTGAGATTTTAGAGAGAACGAGATTTGAGAGAGTGAAAAATTGTGTGAAAAATGATTTGAAATTGTAGGGTATTTATAGAATTTTTTTTGGGATTAAAATATATTTTTTAAAGTTAAATTTTTTTTTTTAATAAATGGGCCCAAACTAGCCGTTGGGCCAACGGCTAGTTTGGCCCAAAAATCCAATTTTTTTTTTCTTAAAAAAAAAAAAAGGTATCTAGGCCGGACCTGGACAGGGCTTGGTCAAAAGTAATTACTTTTGGACTATTATAAATTAGCAGCATTGAAAAAATTACAAGAGATGAGAAGTAAGAAAAAAAAAGTTGTTTTTCTCATGATCGCTACTTAGGCACTGCAATTTTACCGGATACAAAAAGTTCAACAGTTGTTTTCGAATTTCATCTTATTTCAAAATTTGTCTGAACCCCTCGATCAAATTTCAACTCAAACCATCCCAATAATCATAGATTAATAAACTAACAATTTCAAAAGCATGCTCAAAAAGTTTGGTTGAATTTTTACATTATTGGAGTGGAGTGTGGAGTCACTTCTTCGTGACGATATTTGGTATCCTTATTCAAAAATGGTAACAAGATAATATTAATTATTTTTTTATTTCTAAAAAGTATCGTTGAACTTAAAATTTTGCCATGAGGCGCGCGAGATCAAATGTTCAAGACCAACACCTCCAAAATCATATCCAAATTAATAAGTTAGTCTGATAAACGCCAAATAGGAGATGGGATAGCTCGCAATGGATGGGCTTTGGCTAAAAGTGATAGTCATCAGTTGTCCTCGTTCTCCTCTTTGAATTGCCCTATTGAGTAAGGGTCGGTGCTTGCAAAAATGTTGAGTCGTGTCTCATGGTTTTTTTGGAACCAAGCTTTTACTGGTTGAAAGGGAACTAAATGAGCATATGAAGGTTACTTCACCTTTGGTGATCATACACCAACCTGGACAATCATTAACTACAATCGATGGAATGCCCTCTTGGGTGACTCTTTCTTTTGATAGCGTGCTTTATCGATGGAAGGTGTTGAATGATGGCCGACTTGTCTCTTTCCTCCCTAGCTACTATAACTAGAAGTTGTCGCGATTGGTAATGGCGTAACAAAGAAGAGTAGGGGAGACAAGGTTAGGCTCTATCGTTTACACGGGGAAGAAATTCTTGAAGAAGCTCTATCGTTTACTATGCAATTTACTCAAGGACCAAGTTCGCGAAGCCTTAAGCGAGTCCATTCATACAAATCTTCCAAGGATGACAGCAAGAAAATACATATGTATTTATGAGAACATTAATTCTCATAATAAGTTGCTTTTGAGATATGCAAAATTGGATTTTAACATTGTGCAAAAGGTGCACCAAAAAGAGCTTGGGGAGCTTACAAGGTACATACATACACTATCTTATCCTCTTTCTTGTATTACAAAATGGATGGATACTCCAAAAGATTGGATTTTAAGGGTCGAAAGGGTTTTTATTATTAAAGTGACAAAATGAAGATTTTTTCTGAAAAAGGATTATTTTTACATTTAAAAACTCAGAGTCGCCACTTGATATAATCTAGTGTGCTAAGTCACCATTGGAAAATCCTTTTCAAAACGATTTTGACTCTAAAACTGATCCGCGAACAGAGATTCCGGCTAAGGATTTCTGTTGACCGAGGGGAAGGTGTTAGGCACCCCTCGATCCCGTGGTTTGACCACGGTCGCTTGGTGGAGAGTATCGGCTAACTTGAAACTAAGAATGTATAAACCACACAAAACACACAAAAAAACAATCAATCAAACAAACTGTCACACCCCGTTTTCGTATTACAAAAGATTAATTTCATGGTTCGAAAGGGTTTTAATTATTAAAGTGACAAAAGATGAAAATTCATTTCGAAAAGAACTTTTTATATTTAAAACTCAGAGTCGCCACTTGGCATAAATCGGGTGTGCCAAGTCACCCATGGATATCCTTTTCAAAATGGTTTTGACTTTTTAATACTGGTTTGCGAACAGAGATTCCGGCTAAGGAATTCTATTGACTGAGGGGAAGGTGTTAGGCACCCCTCGATCCCATGGTTTGACCATGGTCGCTTGGCAGAGTGTATCGGCTAAATTGACATTACAAATGCATATACCACACAAAGCACGCAAAAAAAATCACTCAAGCAAACAAAAACAAAATAATCCAAAATATAATGTCCACTCCAATTATTACAACCCAAAAAAAAAAGGTACTGAAAGTAAACCTACGCTAACCTACACTAATCCTAAACTACGCTTCAATGCTTGATCTACTGTCCCAAACCTTCATCGCGAACATCCTCCGAGTACAAAATACACGGGGCATTCTCTGGTCAATAAACACAAGTACCTCGGGGCATTTCCCGACCGAATAGTACATTTAATCCAAACGCGATAAAATAGCAAACATTCAACCAATATTCCATTTTCAAACATTCAACAAAAACAATTATTCATAAGAAATTTGCCTACCCGAACTTATATTCGCCTATTCATTTCAACGTAGCATGATAATATCGCGTTTCATATCAACAATAAATCAAAATTAAACCGAATCTATTCTTTTTGTTAAATTTTAATTCTCACCCCCCAAATCCTTTTTTAACACAAAATTTCAACAATCCAGGGAATACAACGATCTACCACGTCTGGTCTAACTAAAGAAGGCGCATGCAAATGCTCCATCATCCATAACTGCAATATTAGGTTACTGCCCTAAAAAAATCTCACCCCCCCATTTACTTCAGTTAAAGCCTTATATATTTCTGTTAAGATCATGGGTATGTGAGTGAACCTGCCCTTTTGATTAATGCCCTTGTCATTTTGATACTTATGAAATAGAGCCATCACCACAGATTGCAAACGTGTATTAATACGTCTTTCTTCTAGCGGAAACACTAAAGTACCTAACAAAGCGAGGGTGAAGGCTTCAAGACGCTTTCTCTCCCACTTCTCCTTAGTCATATGAAATTCATCACAAAAGCAATCAAAACCTTCCGAGGGCCCGAATCTAGCGAACAAAAAATCTAAGGAAATCCACGAATCACTTAAACAACCCAAATGCATACCCTTACTTTTTAAACCACAAGAATGCAAAAATCTCACGCCAGTATGATTTTGTGCTCGGATTATATCCTTCTCGATATAGGGCAAATGCAACAAACCGGATATTTCTGCCAAAGTAGGAGTCATTTCACATTCCCCAAACCTGAACACCAAACTACTTGGATCCCAAGAGGTCAACAAAGCCTCTATTAAATCTGGACGAGGGGTTTAATCAATTTCTACTGATCAACATAGTTAAATATTTCACACCACTTGATTAACTTTTTGGGCACCTTGAAAACCATCAGGACTCTAGACTTGGTGGACAAATCCATCCTGTAATAACACATAAGACGTTATCTCAAAAATTCGACATGAGTAGAAGATTCACAACCCTTGGGATTTTTGACGCAAACATATGTCGATGGGACAGACCACTTCATGACTCCAATTTGCCAAACAGAAGTATCGAGCAAAATTAGTCTACTTGGCTAACAACTCTAGATTATGGGGCGAGAGACCTAGGCTAATAATAAGACAAAGACGAACACAAAGATTATCGGACCCACCGAGGGTTGCCTACGTATCCCAACCCAAGGGAAGGGAATCAGGTATGCGTAGTTCATCTAGATTGGATAATTAATGATTAACTAATAAATTGACCCTAACTTAAGAGACCCAACCAAAAACAAACGAATAAAACTTTTTGGATTTTCAACTAGACGTTTCAACTAAGACTGACACCACCAATTATGAAAAAAAATCTTTTTGGTATTTTGTTTTTGACAGATAAGTAGAAAAGGCAAACAAAACCTTTTTTTTTTTTCATTTTTTTTGTTGAACTTACGGTGCCTTGAGAATATAAATGCAACACATAGAAAAAATCTTTTTGAGTTTTTGGATCGTGAAGAATAAAAGCCATAAAGAACTCTAAAATAAACTACGATACTCCTTTTGATTCATTCTTTTCGACTCACTTTTTTTTTTATTTTTGTTGGTTTTATTTTTCCTATGCACCTTAATCCTAACAAATGCTTTTTTTTTTTTCAAATAAGTCCTTCAAATGACCATTTACCCTTAAAGATGCAACAGTTAGCACGTAGGGATGCTTTAGAGGTGAGTCTCCTACAAAGGGCCATGTGGGTCCCGTTAGGTATCAGTATGATATACATAAGCATGACCTAAAGGCTGACCTATGTTGTGGTTCACTAACAAGGCTGTTCGGGGGAGCGTATGGTCGATAGTGGCTGCTTTGCTTTCCACCTACTCCATAACACTGACGGCTCCCCCCTAAAATAAGGGTGACTCAACTAGAGGTCATGTACAACACGTGTACTACGGGCTTGTTGCAGAAAGAAGGCCTGGGGGTAGACACATGATGACAGATATAAAAGCGGTAACATATAGGATAAATACTATAAACAAAGAGCATGAAAAACGCACAAAAGTGGAAACAATAACACAAACAAAATCACAAACAATGCTTATACACTTGTAATGCCAAACAAAGCCAATACGACTCCAAAAATAGCTCGAATTCCGAAAAATCCATCCCCAGCAGAGTCGCCAGAGCTGTCACACCCTGTTTTCGTACTACAAAAGATTAATTTCATGGTTCGAAAGGGTTTTATTATTAAAGTGACAAAAGATGAAAATTTATTTCGAAAAGAACTTTTATATTCAAAACTCAGAGTTGCCACTTGGCATAAATCGGGTGTGCCAAGTCACCATGGATATCCTTTTCAAAATGGTTCAGAGGGGCATGATTACTCCTCTCCTTGGGTATACACCTGATCCACATTCAAGAAATTTTGATCCTAATGTACGATGTGCATATCATTCTGATGTTCAGGGTCATAGTACTGAAGATTGTCGCACTTTGAAAAGAGAAATAGAAAAGATAATTCAAGATAAATTGATTATGGTGCAAAACATTGGCTTTTCGACCATCCCACAGAGTTCGTCACCAGCACGCGGTACTGCACAATATGTGGGAGGCAATGAGTTAAGCATGGGGATCCAGAGCTTATTTGTTGAAATAAATGTGTCTGACAGTGGTGGAAGCTCTAGTCATATTGATATGCAAACCAGTGGCTAATAAGTCAGGCTGAGCAATTGAAAAGTCACTCCTCTCCCTACTAGAAAGAGGTCTGGTAGTTTGTTTTGTTTTCTTTTCTGTTTATTGAATTATTTCAGGGTTGTAGTTCGAGATCTATCTTGTTTTGTCCCTTTTTCGTTTATCTTCAAACCCTTTTATCTTTCATTTCAACTAAATGAAGTGTCCCTTTCCTTTTGTGTTTCAAATATATGTTGTTTGTTTGTTTTATTTATACAGCTATTTTATGTTGATTCTAGTGATATGACATGCTCGCGGAATTTTCAGTCAGATCTTAAAATCCAGCTTAATCATGAAGCATTGAATCAAAGAGTTAAATTTAGGAAAAGAGAGCATCTGAGAAAATAAATAGAGTGTTGGGGCTTTGGTGATCAACTTGAAGCCTTCTTTGAAAATTGAGACTTTTTGAGAATCACAAGGATAACTTGGTCATCAATTGAAAGACATGTCTTAATTAGTTCAAACAATGTCTACGAGATCCTATCAAGAGGAACAGAAAGAAAATCAACTCCACGAAAGAGTGAGTCATTCAATGTGATGGATATAACACAGGTGGAGTTGTATGTTTGACAAGCCCAGAAGAAGTAGTGATACACATGCTCAATTAAAGTTAGTATTGTGAAAGTGTCACAAATAATCTTCATCTCTCACTTTCATATTGCATAATATGTACTTGCATTTGTAAGGATTGATATGACGAAGGCATTTCATTCTGCTATCCAAACATCGGGTCATCCTTTGTTTACCCTATTTGAGCTTTAGTTTTATTTTCTTTCATACCCCTCTTTTGGAATCAAGATAAGAGTCAACAAAATTCAAAAAAATATGTCGAAAAAGAAAGAAAAGATGAGTGTCAAGAAAAATAAAGTCAGAAAAGTCCCAAAGACAAAAGAGTCAACAAAAGAAAAAATAGAATCAAGCAAAAGAACAAGCTGCCAGAACTACGCGTGACCTGATTCTTATCTCTCAGAGGTGAGATACTTAGGCTGCCCTACTAAGGGTTTGGTCCAACCAAATAGATAATTTAGAATTGCCCAGTCAAAAGAAACTAGGGCATGAGGTAATCCTCATTGTTTGAGTCGATTCCAAAAGTTGTAAGTCCCACCTAATAAACAATTTAGAGTCATCCACTTCAAGTGTAGTTTGGGCCCTTGCCATCCTTTCTTTTTAACCCTATCCAAAAGCCAAGTTATAACCAAAGAAAGACCTTCAGATCAATCTTTGAGAATGTTAAGGCTAAACATGCAATGGTTGTGATGACACATTTTAGGAACTACTCATCTTCCTTAGCATAAGAAATCAGGAAAGAAATAAATGAGAGAGTCTAATTGGTGAAAACCCTCACGGGCACCATAAGGCGATGATAGGTTGAGAGAGATAAAAATTAGAGAGTCTTATCGGTGAAAACCCTCATGGGCACCATAAGACGACTGTGAGTTGAGAGAGATGAAAATAAGAGAGTCTCATTGGTGAAAAACCCTCACGGACACCATAAGGCAATAGTGAGCTAGAACAAAACGAGAGAGGCTTGTTGAAAAAAAACCCTCCAAGGCGCCACTAGCTGAACGAGGTCTTAAATGCAATTAACCTAAGAAAACAACTCAGTTTTAAGGCCATTAACTCAACAACAATTGGTAATAAGTTTAGATGGAAAGATCAGGCAGCCTGACCCAAAATGCATGGCATAATCTTTGGAGTTGAATGTCATTTTTAGATAAATTTTTATTTCTTTGTTTCAATTGGGACATTCATTATCTTTTCTTTATTCTCTTTATTTTGTTTATCTTTCTTGAGTCAGTTATCCAAATAAAAGTCATTGTCATTTTTCTCTTGTTGTTGAGTCAAGTCTACGTCAAAACAAGTGAGAAAAGATTTCAAAACTGGCTACCAGCTTCTTCAATTACAGAAGCAAGACAAAAGGTCAGCACATGAAAGAGACATGATTGTGAGCCAAAACAAGGCATGCAAAATGTTTTTTCAACCGACAAGTCTGGGAATTCATGGAAATACCAAGGTTCAAAGGGTTTATCTGAGAAGCATGACAAAGCAGGGATACTATATTTGTTTCAGAATCACTCTTAATAATCTGAGTTTGGGTCAATGATACAGCAAGCCAGTGACCCATGTTAATGGTTGAAAGCAAGATTAAATGTGACTGGGGCAAGAGCGATTTCCACGAAAGCCAAAGCCGCAAACCAGCCACCATGTTTTTAAACTAAAAAGTTTTCTTTGTATGAAATAGGAACACATGCTACCTTTGATTCAAGGATTTCAAAGCCTAAACATCGAAAGTTGCAATACCGCACTTCCACAAATGAAGAAGACAATATTTCTGCACATATTTGGTATTCAAAGCCATGATAAAACTCATAATTCAAGATTTCTAGGAGACACGCTTCCTTGTAAGGAGATGCACTTCTTTGGTTGGGTAATTCAAACAACATTTTTAAGGAGATGTGCTTCCTTGTTAGAGCAATTCAAGATACATTTATTAGGAGACGCACTTCCTTAGGGAGAAGCACTTCCTTGTTTGGACAATTCAAGCAATATTGTAAGGAGATGCACTTCCTTTATTTGGTTAATTCAAGAAACATTTGTGAGGAGACGCACTTCCTTGTTTGATTAATTCAAGAGACATTTGTTAGGAGACGCACTTCCTTATTTTGATAATTCAAGAAACATTTGTAAGGAGACGCACTTCTTTGTTTAGGAAATTCGAGCAACATTTGTAAGGAGAAGCACTTTCTTATTTGGTTAATTCAAGAAACATTTGTAAGGAGACACACTTTCTTATTTGAGTAATTCAAGAGACATTTGTTAGGATACGCACTTCCTTGTTTTGGTAATTCAAGCGGTGTTGGTAAGGAGAAGCACTTCCTTGTTCGGTTAATTCAAGCAACATTTGTAAGGAGATGCACTTCCTTGTTTAGGCAATTCGAGCAATATTTATAAGGAGAAACACTATCTTGTTTGGTTAATTCATGAAAACATTTCTAAGGAGATGCACTTCCTTGTTTGGTTAATTCAAAAAGCATTTGTGAGGAGACGCACTTACTTGTTTGAGTAATTCCAGCGGCTTTGGTAAGTAGATGCCCTTTCTTGTTTTGAGAATTCAAGCAATATTGGTAAGGAGATGCACTTCCTTGATTGGGTATTTCGAATTTTGATTTTTAGGTGATGCACTTCCTAACTTGAGTCTTGATTTCTAGAAAAATGCACTTTCTGGTCGAGTTATTGCACTTAATCCTTAGGAGACGTACTTCCTTGTTAGTTTTCATTTTTCAGGTGACACACTTTTAACTTAAACTTGTATCTCTAAAAGACGCACTTTCTAGTTACAATCCCTCACTTTAATTCTTAGGAGATGCACTTCCTAGTCTTGGTTATTTAATTATACTCTTAAGAGATGCATTTCTTAGTCAGAGTCTTGATTCATCATTACAACATGCAAGTAGGTACGATGTGACCTTTCCAAAAGTATTCTAATGATAAACTGGGGCAAAAATTCAATTTCTATTTTTGAAACTTTACTTTTCTGGCAAATAAAACCTCTTTATAATAATATTTCTTTGGGACTTTACTTTATGTTCAGGACCCTCCTGAAAAATGGATTTTAGTTTTTGTTCAGGACCCTCCTGAAAAATGAAATTTTACTTTCTGTTCAGGACCCTCCTGAAAAATGAGATTTTACTTTCTGTTCAGGCCCCTCCTGGAAAATGGGACTTTACTTTTTGTTCAAGACCCTCCTGGAAAATGGGACTTTACTTTCTGTTCAAGACCCTCCTGAAAAATGGGACTTTACTTTATGTTAAGGACCCTCCTAATAAATGGGATTTTACTTTCTGTTCGGGACCCTCCTGAAAAATGGGACTTTACTTTCTGTTTAGGACCCTCCTGAAAAATGAGATTTTACTTTCTGTTCAGGGCCCTCCTGAAAA
>NW_025888747.1:108350-123425 GCF_002878395.1 Capsicum annuum | reverse complement strand
CCCTCCTGAAGAATGGGAATTTACTTTCTGCTCAGGACCCTCCTGAAAAATGGGACTTTACTTTATGTTCAGGACCCCCCTGAAAAATGGGATTTTACTTTCTGTTCAGGACCCTCCTGGAAAATGAGACTTTACCTTCTGCTCAGGACCCTCCTGGAAAATGGGACTTTACTTTCTGTTCAAGACCCTCCTGAAAAATGGGACTTTACTTTCATGTTCAGGACCCTCCTTAAAAATGGGATTTTACTTTCTGTTCAGGACCCTCCTAAAAAAATGGGATTTTACTTTCTGTTCAGGACCCTCTTGAAAAATGGGACTTTACTTTCATGTTCAGGACCCTCCTGAAAAATGGGATTTTACTTTATGTTCAGGACCCTTCTGAAAAATGGAATTTTACTTTCTGTTCAGGACCCTCCTGGAAAATGGGACAACGCTTTCAAAAATGAAATACTACTTTACTATAATTTTTGTTTGGGATAATTTTTGTTCTAGTTTTAATTTTGGGTTTCAGAGGCCCGTCTGAAGAATAGGGTGATGAAATAGCAAGTCAGGAGCCCGCCTGGAGAACAGAGTGAAGAAATGAAAAGTCAAGCAACAAAGTGATGAAATAGCAAATCAGGAGCCCGCCTGGAGAATAGGGTGAAGAAATGAAAAGTCAAGCAACAAAGCGAAGCAATTGAAAGCCAAGCAACAAGTTGAAAAAAATTGCAAGTTAGGAGCTCGCCTGAAGAATCGGGTGATAAAAGTCGAGTCAAGAGCCAACAGAAGTTGTATAGATAGGATTTTGTAATTTCATTTATGTTTTAACATGTAATTTTTATTTTTGATGTAATGATAGAGCCACGGACCAGAACCTTGATGGAACCTCACTTGACTCTCCAACGCGACATAGTTCCTCTCCTTCCAACCCTTTGAGATACGTGTCAATTTATTCCTTCATAAATTGGGTAGGTAGGATGTCCTAAGTCAAAACCCGGTTGCTCTTCTTTCTTCTGTTTCTTTCCTTGAATAATGGTCGGGTCAAAATTTGGTCTCGTTGTCTACTTCTTTGTCTGAAAACACTTCGTGTTTACATTCAAAGGGGGCATGATGTAGACACCTAATTTTGTCCCTCCCGAAGACCCAAGTTACACATTTTTATCCCCGTCTTACCACGTGCCCTACCCCGTGTAATTATCCCTCCACAAAATACAAAAAAAAATAATAACAAAACTCCCTAACAAAATAACAACCCTTACCCTAAAAAACTTTATCCTAACAACCTACCCAATTAAAATAAACCACATCACACCCTACCCCTACCCCCACCTCATTACCCCACCTACTCTACCCCACTACCACACGCCATACATACTTACACAATATAATATACATCTTCCAGGAAATTTCCACAGAACACTCACTAATGGACCCCACTTTTCCCTTTTGTTTTTTCTGAATACATATATACACTGATCATCTTGACAAATGGGAGGGCGGACGCGCATAGGAAAATGGGGGGACGCCATTTTTTTTCTTCTCCTTTCCTTCTTCTTCGAACCAAACATCCATCATCTCCACAATTCTCCTCACTAGAACTCACACACACCCAGATTTGAGATAGATTGAACAAGAGAGACAGTTGAATAACGAGAGAGAGAACAAAGCAAAGGGGGGCATGAGAGCTGAGAGAATGCGAGTTCGTGAGTTGGTTACTATTCCAGCAACAAACTCGCTGGAAACGCATCAAAGACATCATGAATCTGGTCAAACCCATGGCAATAAATCATAATTGGTATTTCTTTGTCGTTTTCAGTCACCGCTGAGGTTACCAAAGTTGCGCCGACTTAAAACAGTCAAGCAAATCTCGATTTGTTTTCGATTTTGTTCCAGCTCGTTAAAACCCGATCCAAATTTCTTAGTCTCACGATTTTGTTAGCTCTAGTTATACTGGTTTTCAGGTTTCGTCGTGTATTGGAGTTTTGGGTTCTTCTGTTTTGTGTTTCGTCATCGAAATCGAGCTTCGGGATTCATTGGGTGTTGTTCCTGTTTTGGGGTTTGGTTTTTCTGTTCGTATCGATCAGTCCATCAAGATCAGTTTTGGAGTTTTTTTTTTGAGTTTTCTCGATATCAAGGTCAGAGTCGTCACTGTTGAGGTTCTATTCGAAGTTCCAAGGTCGGGCTTTTTTAATTCTTATTATCAACGAAAGTCGATTATCGGAAGGTCCATCTCTACAACTTTTGCTTCTTATCTTATTTTAACTTGGTATATCGATGTTGTAATTATGAATGCTCGATGTTGTTGATGTTATGACCATGCGCTTGATGATGTGACTTTGGTTGTTTGATGAATGAATTTGATTAGTTTTAATGGCATAATGGATAAAAAGGAAGTTGGGGGGAGGGAATTAAAAATTTAACAAAAAGAGTAGATTAGGATTAATTTTGTTCGATTTTTGATGTGGAACGTGATGGAATTATGATATGTTGAAATGGATAGGCCAATGTAGGTTCGGGTAAGCAAATTTAGGATTAAGTGTCTTGTGGAATGTTAGAATGTGAAATGTGTGTTGAACGTTTTATAATTTATTGTGTTTGGATAAAAATGTACTATTTGGCCGGGGAGTGCCCCGACGATTTATGTCTATTTTTCGGGGAATGCCCCGACGTATTATGTTGATGGAAGACATTCATGATGAAGGCCCGAGGCATCGGGTAAAGCGCGGGAGCGTAGTTAGGTTAGCGTAGGATAGAATAGGATTTCTTTTCTCGCATTTTTCTATTTTTGGACTGTATAATTGGACAGAACATTATTATTTTGGTTTTGGATTTTTGTTTAATGTTTGTTTGTGTAGTTTGTGTGGCTTATACATTCGTAGTGTTAAATTAGCCGATACGCTCAATCAAGCTATCGTGATCGAACCACGGGATCGAGGGGTGCCTAACACTTTCCCCTCGATCAACAGAATTCCTTAGTCGGAATCTGTGTTCTCGGATCAGTTTATAGAGTCAAACTATTTTTGAAAAGGATTTTCAAAGGTGACTTGACATACCCGAGTTATGTCAAGTGGTGACTCTGAATTAAAATGTAAAAAGTCCTTTTCAAAATAAATTTTTAATCTTTTGTCACTTTAATAATAAAAACCCTTTCAAACTTAAAAATATATATTTTTGGAGTTAAAAAAAAAAGGGGGTGGGGGGTGGGGTGTGACATGTTAAATTATGTATTTCTTTAATTATGTTGACTTTCATCTAAAACTCTTTCATGTTAATGGGGAGAGGCTAAATAACTAAAGAAACTTACTCTTCAGCTTTACAGTTTTGTTAGTTAAGTGACTTATTCAACTAACTATGATCAAATCCTAATCAGTCTAGTTAATAATTACTTGTAGTTGGCTAAATAGTTGTTCTCATTGATTGTTAAGATTGAGAACATTGATCTACTATATATAGATGAGTCTACACTTGTAAAATACACTTTTTACAATACAAAAAATAAAGATTACTCTCTTTCAATGTTTACTCCTAAGAACTCTCCATAGTTTCTTACGCATTCATGCTGAATTTCTCCTTTTAATTCTGTTTGATCTTTTCTTCGTCTTCTTCAAATAAGTACATGGTATCAGAGCCATTCACAGTATTATTCTGCTGTTAGGATCAATTGGAACTAATCTTGATAGTTTCTTTCAAGTTCTTCCACAAATTCAAAGTAGTTCAGAAGCTATTTGTTTAAAGGGTTCTTAGAATGGGTTCCAATCAAGAACATTTAGTGGTGATGTTTCACAAAGACTCAATGGCAATATGTCACAAAATCAAGGATTCAGTAATGATGGAAACCCATCAAACTCAACCGAAAATCAGTTTAACCGTGGTGGAGTTCCATATACTGGAAATCAATTCATTAACAATGGGCAAGGTATTGATTATAATCACCCTCTTTTCTTGAACCCTACAGATGTTAGTGGTATAAACCTTAGATTTTTTCGACTTACCAGTTTAGAGAATTACACTGCTTGGAGTAGATCTATGAGACTAGTCCTTTTAGAAAGGAATAAGAATGGGGTTGGTTGATGGTACATGCAAGAAAGAGAAGTTTCCTCAAAATTCAAGGGATAAATGGGAAAGAGTGAATGCTATTGTTCTTTCTTAGTTAATGAACTCTATTGCAAAAAAACTATTAGGAGTTGTTTTTGCTTCCAACGCACTTGATGTTTGGGATGATCACAAAGAAAGATTTGATAGTGTAGATGGCTCTAGAACTTTTAATCTCCATAAAGAAATTGCTCTATTGAATCAAGGAAATTCTACTATTGCTGCTTATTACTCAAAACTTAAAGATCTGTGGGATGAATTAGAATTGATAGTTCCTGCCCCTTGTTGTAATTGTGAAAAGTTCAGGGGTTTTATTGTGTTCTTGCAAAGACAGAAGTTGTTTCAATTCTTGATGGGACTTAATGATCATATCTTCAAGGAAAAAGTCAAATCTTTCTTATGAATCCATATCCTACAATCAAACAAGCCTATGCTATGATAGTCGGAGATGAGAGACGAAAAGCTACAACTTCTGGTACAGGAAATATGAATTTGAATGGATCCTCTTCCATTAGTCTAGAGGCAGTGGTTATGTACTCAAAAAGTGTAGAAACTCAGTCCAAGTTCAGAAACTATACAATCAGTGGCAAAGCCAGAACTACTATCAGAATTATAATGTTATATGTGAATTCTGAAAGTGCAAAGGTCACACAAAAGATTCTTGCTACAAGTTAATAGGATATCCTCCTGATTTTAAGTCCAAGAAGAAATATTTTGAAACTCATAGTGGGTTTGTTAACAATGGCATTGGAACTACATATAGTGAGAAGACTCATCAACAAATTCTGAATTATGGTTTTAACACTAATATGCCTAGTACCAGTACAGGTTCAACAACACATGGACTTAGGAACATATCCGATCTAGCAAATCAACTCAAGTCCTGCATGTCACACCCCTTTTTACTCCAAAAGGTTTTTTTTAAGGTTTGAAAGGGTTTTTTTTATAAAAAGTGACAAAAGATGATTTGTTTTGAAAAAGGATTATTTACATTTCAATTCAGAGTCGCCACTTGGCATAATTCGGTGTGCCAAGTCACCTTTGAAAATCCTTTTCAATATAATTTTACTCTTTTAAATTGATTTGCGAACAGAGATTCCGATTAACGAATTTTGTTGACCGAGGAATTTTGTATGTCTTCACTGGTATGCAACACCCCAGCGAACCTGAGAAATTATTAAAAAAAAAAAAAAAGGAAAAAAAAATCTAAATTAGATTACTTAATCCTTAATTGTCATGATCTTCGGCACATGCTTGTGGTTATTTTGATATTTAAACTTTCAACTCTGAGACTTCTCACTTAATTATATTGCAAGTCTTGACAAGAAAAAAAGTTGCAAAGTAGCCACAATCGATTTTACCATTATGTTGTTGTACTAATGATAGAAGAATAAACATGTCATTTTGATATTTTAAATTAATGATATATGGAAGGATAAACGTAAGTCATTTTGACATTTTTAAGTTGTATCATTCGAGTCATTCATATGTCTGAGCATGTGTATCACATATGTTTAAAATATTTCAAATTGTTTTATGGCAAAACCTTATTATGCATAGTGGTTAACTTCTTGGAAACAACATCTACACTTAGGTGGGTAGCCCGGTGTATAGAACATTCACTATTATATGGTTCGAGGATGATTACATTTCGAGAGTGTGATGTAGATTATAGAAGAATTCAAGATTTAAAATTTATTAGTTTTCAAAAATCTTAATTTCTTCGTGCATTTACTTTTATTTCATATTCTAATCTCCTTAGTTGAAAATCTTGATTTTGCTTTGACTTGGGTCAATTAGCTGAAAAGTTTTGAAAAAGAAAAAAATTTACAAGCCAACTTGATTTTTATTGTTGTTTTTTGGTGTTGATGATGTTGTTGTTGCATTCAAGAATATATGTAATCTAAAACTTCCAAAATATAAATGTGTGTCATATAACTTGTATAAAATGAAATCTATTCGCATTCAATGTCTATATGAAATCAATAAGAACATAGTACAAAATATGGATGTAATGCAAACACACACTACTTATCAGCTTATTCGCTAATCGCTTACACTAGAATACATGCTTGATCAATATAAATACTGGACAGATAAATATTTTTTAACCCCACAACATCATAGTGGAGATGGAATAGCTCGTAAAGGTTGAGCTTTGGCTAAGGTGAGACCAAACTTCTCCTCCATGTCTAAATCTCTCGGTACAATGCCTGCTTCAAGCGTCCAATTGAACGAATTTAACAGTGAGCCCAACATTACTGGAATCATTCTCAATGCCAATGGATAACCAGGGCATATTCTTCGACCAGCACCAAATGGAATCAACTCAAAATCTTGTCCTCGCATGTCAATATTTGAATTCCAAAACCTTTCAGGTTTAAATAGTAAAGGATCCTCCCATAAAGTAAAACCTCGGCCAATTGCCCATACATTGACTAATACCTAAGAATAAGGATGACAAATAAGCGAGTTAAATCGTATTTCAATAGATCAAAAGGGCTAATCAATAAATAGATAGACAAGTCATTAACCTCCCGAACAATTGTATCTAGGCGAAAATAACATATACTTTCATCAATTAAATTTAGTTACCATCCATACCTGTGAACCTTTCGGAATGATATAACCACACAATTCAACATCTTGATCCACTCTGCGCGGAATTAATAGTGGAGCTGGAGGATGCATTCTTAAGGTTTCTTTGATGATGCACTGTAAGTAAGTGAGTCGAGACACATCAACTTCTTCAATTAATGTTCCTTTTCCAATGATTTCTGCAAGTTCAACTTGAACTTTCTTCATAATCTCGGGTTGTTTAAGTATCTCTGCCATTGCCCATTCCACTGTACTTGTACTTGTATCCGTAGCAGCAACAAATAAATCCTGTATAAACATTCGAAGTATATATAACCATTAATTACAGTAATAAAAAAAAACCCATAAATTGAAGTAATTAAAAGAAACTACGTTAATATATCGCTGCACAATTCACCATAACATATAATCTAACATATACTTCCTCGGTCTTATCTTTACTTGTCAACTTTTTTATTTAGTGATGTTGAACAATACTTATCGAGTTTATAAAATCAACGGATAATTTACCTGTGTTATCCATTTTATCTTTGGTACTAAATACAATACATCATTCATTGAATTTTTCAATGCAAAAAATTTATTATTTTCATAGGGTGATATAGTAAAATCACTCCTCTATTTATTGTTTATTAAGATGTGTCAAGTCAAAAGTGAATAAGTATTTATGGACGGAAAAAGTACAACAAATTAATCAAATCATCTTTAACAAAATACATCATGTTGAAAATCGATAGATAAACTACTTTCTCCATTTATTTTTATTTCAAATTGGTGTTTCACATAATCAAGAACATATTAATGACGTTGTTTCAATTTTAACCTTAATATAACAAAGAAACTATTATGATCTACATCGTTTTCGAGGCATATATAAAAACACAAATTACTTTATAGGATGAGAAAACTATTTGGTCAGTTGAGTGATTGATTTCTAAGTGAAATACGAATAGTGAAATCGTTTTTTTATTACAAACATAAAAACATCACTTTACTATATAATTTCATATAGTTAGAGTCATTATTTGTGTAATAAACTCATTTTTATATTATTAAATTAAGTTGACCTATTGTCATTCTTATTAAGATATTTAGATATCTAAATCTTTTTGTAAGAAGGAAAAGAACAATTTGCTAAGTAGCATACTTTATAAATTACATCTCTGTAATGTAAAATATATATACTTATGTACGGAAGAAAATTGAAATGATTGGAATCTAAAATCTTACTATTCTATTGTTAATTACTAAGTAGATGGCAACTATTTTAAATCATTTTAACTTCGATGGTAGTTAAATTAATGAGAGGATGACACAAACCAGAAATATGGACTTGATGTGATTATGATCAATCTCTTCGAAATTTTCTTCACAAATATTGAGAAGCGTTTCTAGAACATCACTCTTTTTATTGAACCCCTTTTTCTTTTCCTCCACGCGCTCGTTGATCAAATCACCAAAAAGTTTATACAATTTACCAGCATAAATGATATTTCTACGTCTTATTCTTTGAAGATCAATCTTTTCAAGTATGGGGAAAAAATCCACTAGGTTAGGCTTCCCTGCCTCAACCATGATACTACAGATAACGTCCTTCAACTCTACCTTTGAATCCGAGAAAGGATCAGCCAAGTCCTTGGAAAAAAGGGTGTTAGACATCAAGTTGAGATTAGTCTTGAAAGCAACTTGACCTATATCAACAACTTTACCTTCTTGACTACATTTGTCACAATAAGCAATCAGTTCTTTCACCTTTTGAGACCTCAGATGTTGATTTGCATCAAGCCTACTTGAGGAGAAGAGGTTGGTGTTCATGATTCTCCGAAGAGTTCGCCATTGAGGACAAACAGGAAGCCATACAACAGAGAACTGGTAATGGTTGTGTGCGTGAGTGGCATCAGGGATAAATCTAGTTGAAAAAGCTTGATCTTGAGTTTTAAGCACTTGTTTTGCAATGGTTGATGAAGAAATGACCACTGTTGTTATTTGTCCTAGTTTTAAACTCATAATTGGGCCATAAATTTTTGCAAGATTGGCTAGTGATCCATGGGGTTTTGCACCTAACAAGTGAAGACTTCCAATAATTGGCCATGGTGATGGACCTGGTGGAAGTTTTTTGCTTCCTCTACCACATATTTTGGCTATGACATAAAGATAACTCAAGACAAAAGTGAATCCCAACACAAGTGTATAGTAATCCATTATGTCTCTCTCTCAAAACACACATACGATTTTTCTCGAGAGATAGGAGTATTCGATGGAATTATTAATAAACTATATTTGCTTCTGGATAGATGTGAACATTGGTTGAACTTTGAAAAATGATCTAGTTTCCTATTTTATCAATAATAATAATAATAATGGGGAGGAATCACCACCATGAGTTCTGATATAGTGGCGAGACTATTTCATTCTTAATCAGAAGTTTTAGGTTTGAGTTCTGAATATGAAAAGAATTGAGAACACTACCCTCAGAACAAGTCCTGCAGTGCGCGATCCGAATTAGTTGAACTCCAATGCCGATATCGAACACTGAATGAAAAATAAAATATCAAAAAAAAAAAAGTGGAGGAATTCAATATTGGGGTGTAAACGTGTGGCATACATTTTGATATTAAAAATCAGAAAAACTTAAATCCACTGCAAGTGGATTTAAATTTTTACGCTGGCAGTGGACCCCATCAAATAGTATAGCAACTGCTGAAAAATATGCAACAATTGTTAAATAATTTATCTAGCAAATGCTTCATCAACTGCACCAATTGCTATGAAATGTTCAACAACTAATATACTTGTTGTAGCATATATTCAACAATTGCTAAGAAACGTTCAATAATAAATACACTTTATTATAGCATGTTTTTGCAATTGCTATGAAACATTCAACAACAAGCGCATTTATAGCATATTTCAGAAATTGCTATTGTAGCAATTGTTATCAAACATTCAGCAACTAATATACTTATTGTAGTATATTTCAGCAATTATCATGAAATATTCAAAAATTAATGTATTTGTTATAGCACATTTCAACAACTGCTATGAAATTTTTAAGAACTGTTGTATAAATCTCAGCAATTGCTGCAATTGATAAAGCATTTATTAGATAAATTATTCAATAATTATTGTATAATTTTCAGCAATTGCTATACAATTTCGATGGGGTCACTACCAGTGTAAAAAGACACAAGTTAAATCCCATTAAAAATAGAGAAAATGGACAAGTCAATCACTACCGACCTTGCAAACAATATTGGAATATATATTTTTTCGGTCCCACAAAGATTGTCTCAATTACTATTTAAACAACTAAAAAATATTTTGTAAAGCAGTTTTCAAATACTTTCTAAATATTTGAATTGTTTATTATTGTAACTTATGATAATTGATTACTCTCTCTTTGTTTGTTCAATTACTAAGACATTCTTGTTCTTTGTATATTTTATTACATTGTTATCCATTGAACTCCATAAAATAAAAATAATAAACTCAATCGAATAGAATCAAAATCTTTTAAGAATCAAGCAATTGATTTGAACTGATAAATATCTAATACATTATATAATTTCAGTATATCATTAATATTACAATTTATATTTTATATATTATCTCTGATACAGTTTTTTTTGATATAGGAATTTTACGTTGTTAAAGGGGATTTTATATAATTAAAATTTCTCTTTCATCCTAAATTAAATATATACAAGATTTCACATCAAACTAAAGTCGGATTTGCAAATATTAACTTTGCTATAGAAAAAAACAGAGTTGCGATAATATCATTATGAGTCATATCTTGGCTATCTTATTAATAATTGAGCAAACGATTAAGAAAAAGAATTATTATTTTAGGTAAGAGTCTTTTCTTCTTCTCTTTTTGTGTGTGGATAATTTGGTGTGCACGTATATATATACGTACCACATATGTAAATTGCATTACTGGTCATTCACGTCAATTTCTAATTGAAATAGTTGACATTTAGTAATAGATGTTTTATAAAGATACTCAATTGATATAGTTTCTAAGTTTCTTGTGCTTGTTAAATTATGTACTCCCTCCGCTTCATAATAAGTAAATTATTGGAGTAATTTTAATGTTTCAAAATAAGTAAATGGTTCATAATTCAAGATAAATATTAGAAAATTTTTTCAAATTTATCCTCCATTAAATGTGCATTGGGAGTGATGTATCATGTGTTTTAGCTTTTTTAAGAGGGTAAAAATGAAAAAACATGATAAATTTATATCTTTACTTTTTTTTCTTAACATGTGTGTCAAAATCCAACAATTAACTTATTGTGGAACGGAGAGAGTATTTTTTTTTTTTTTTTGGAAAGAAAGGATTTATTTATTTATTTTTACTAGTCAAAACAATACATTAGAGTTAATAATACTGAGATTACCTAACCTAGCTCTAGTGCAAGTCATATTAGAGACTTTCCTACAAACAATACTTTGTTGCATGTCCTCATGGACGACTACATTAGTTACAAAAGATGGTTGGGACCAAAAAACTAGAGGACTAGTATCCTGTCTTCCTTTTCCTTTCATAGCTAGTAGATGTGCCACTCCATTTGCTTCGCTGAAGGTGTGGCAAACAGGGGCGGCTCAACTCTTCCGGAGAAATGGCGGCCGCCTAAGTCCCTCAAAAATTGAGGGCCTCATTTTTTTTAATAATGATAAATTATAAATTTTAAGAAATATATTAAATACTAGTTATATAAAAACAAAACTTTTTATATAAGAATTTTTAGGAGTTTGATATAGTAAAATATTTTTAATGCATAGACTATATTATTAATTGAAAAAGAATTATTAAATACGATTATATAATTTTAAAAATTAACTTTATAAAAATAATTATTTTTTCTTGAAATCAAGCCTCCGTTTAATTTTTACCTTAGACCACAAGTTTAATTGAGCTGCCCCTGGGGGCGAAGCAGAGGATGTTAAGTTTCCCCTTTACCAGATCGCCATGGAAATACATAGAGCAAAATACACAGAACTCAAACTGAGTTAAGAGAGAGAAAACGTGTGTTGAATACAAATCTAAAAATATCTCAATTGTCTCACTTCTTCTGAAAGCTACCACATATATATATACATTGTATTAATGAAAATAGAAAAGAAATTCATAATGGGCCTGGGTCATGTTGTAAAGTGGACTTCATTTTTGACCTATGTCAACAGAGGATTCAGTAGTTTCTTCAAGTAGAACGTGCATTGAGATACAAGGGAAGAAAACTGGGAGTTAATTTTGTTAAGCAAACGAAGGATGTGTGCATGCTAATTGGAGCCCCAAAAGTAGATCTTTCACCACTATTTCGACAAGGGCGGATATAGAATATAAGTTGCGGGTTTTCGGAAACCCAGCAACTTTCGTATGATTCTTGAATTTATATTGAAAAAACTAGTAAATATATGTCACGATTCGAACCGGAGCCCTGATCGTGATGAGCATTCCGAACCATGAGTAACCATGTACATAATTCATATGATAATAAGAAATGCGGAAGATAAACAATATTACGGAAATAAGGTCAAATCTTAATAATACTGTCTGACTCAGTCTACGAAATCTCTACTATAAACAAATCAAGCTATCCGATAACTAAACAGGCCTTCTGAAAAATAGAAGGTTCACCACTGCACAAGTCTGATCTGTGATCTGAATTTATCTACTGCTTGTCTGGACCCCTAGACTGAGCCTCAGAACCTAAGATGGTTGGAGGGGGAGGGGGTCAGCACAAAAGTACTGGTGCGCAGAGCAAATCAAAATAATCATTTATAATAAACATATATGAGAGCAGTTTAAAACCGTTCATAAACAATCGTATAGTAAGAAATCTCATGAGCATTTTAAAAGAATCTATGACAACATCTGAAATCTGAGACACTCTTTGTACTACTTCTGCATTAGGTGGTATACCCTACAATTCTGAAAATTCCACTGGCTTTGTGGAAACTACCATTAACTCGGCAGCTAAGCCCCCAACCCAAGTGTGCCGCAAGGGTCGGAGTCTCTAACTCTACTACGCCACATGGCCGTCACCAGCTTACAATAATAATCTACCCATATCGGCAAATACGGTTTTGGGCTAAGAGTTGCTTGAACTCACGTCTTCTTCGGGTAACCACCTAACACTCTTTAAGCCCCTTTTTAAAAGTATATGAAAATATGCATTCTCTGAAAACATATTCCGAAGACATACTCTGAAAACATATTCTGAAAATATACTCCGAAAACATACTCTGAAAACATAATTTGAAAACATAATCTGTCATGGCGTAAATACATATAGTATCGTCATACCATTGACTTGCAGGTCACATCTCTGAGTCACTATTAGTCTGTCATAAATCTCTGTATCCAAGCCATTATTACTCTGACTTGCAAGTTTTGAAACTCGCATTTCAATAATTCAATGCCATAAATCTTTTTCTCAAATCCCATGTAACACATGCAATTCTTTCTCATAATCACGAGGACACATTTATATCAAGAAAACCCTCTCACAATTCCAAATCATATTCAAATGCTAGAGTATTGCAACAAAAACATCTTTCAAAATCAAAAACCACAATCTTTAATTCAATGCAAGAGAGAGAGTTCATAATTCATGCTCTCAACAATCTTTAATCTAAAATTCATACATATACGTATATATACAAAGCAATCTTAGGAGTAAAGGCCACAAGACCAAAGCAATAGTAGTATTAAAACTTTTCGAAATGCATATCAATGATATAATTTGCAAAACCCCTATAAAATACATGCTTTAACAATTTCTAAGCCCATGTAGTTTTTTTTAGGATAAACCCCACACACCTCTATTTCAGAAAATAACAGATGATTCTTAAAGCTTGCGAATTGGGGATTTCGAATCTCTAATCAGTTTTGAAAACCCACGGTTGAATCTCGAGCTCTCTTGACTTCTCCAACAAAACCCTAGGTTGTGTTCTTGCTCAATTTGGATGAAAATAATGATATCTTAGGGTTTGGAGAGATTAAATCCCGTGTTTAAGAAGAGAGAGGTAAGGAAAAATGACTAAAATACCCTCAAATGTTCGGAGTTTGGAAACGAAAAACGGGGCGCCCACGGGACTGGCAGGGCAGCGCCCTGCTCTGAGAGGCTCCCTAACCAGGGCGGCGCCTTGCTTAGAGAGGCTCTCTAAGCTGGGCGGCGCCCCCTTATCGCGGAGAGCTACTGTTTTGCCAACCCAAACACGACCTTAGGCTCGTCTAAAAATCTCGAAACTCCTCCGAGACGTACTACAACCTTGCCCCATCGCAACGCAACATAAAAATCCAAAAACGGATGTCGGAAAGGTTAAAAAGTTGTATCCCGAAGATTAAGAGTTAAAAAATAAAACTAAGTCTTTTATTACTTAGAAAAATATCCTAGTTGTTAGCCCCTCAACATAATACTAAAAATAAAAATTGACTCGAGAATTTTTACGGGGCGTCACAATAGGAGTAATTACCACACGTATGTTAATAAAGAATAATTCAGTTCGGATCTATATACGTAGGAACGACGGTCTAAACTCTAGCCCAAAAATACGGGGTGTTACAATATATAAGAATTATAAGTTGGGAACCCACAAATAAAGTATGTTATTGGTCTAATGGCACTCCCCTACAAGACTGATATTTCACAGGCTATATGAAATTTGCCATTGACTCGGCGGAGAAGCCCCCAACCAAGTGTATTGCAAGGGTTGGAGTGTCTGAGTCTGATACGCCACAAGGCACCAGGCCAGCGTATTATAATATATCCGGATCGGCAAATCACGATTTTGTCAATGGCTTGTCTAAACTCGTGCCTTCTTCGGGGAACCACCTAACATCTCTTTATGCCCAATTTTATCCTTTTCTGAACATGTATCATTCTGAAATATGTATCATGAAAGTCTGATAAAAATCTGATTTCTAATCTAGTCTGGATCTGTTATGACATTGTCTGATTTGGTATCGTCATACCAAGACTTGCAAGTTATGTTTTCGGAGCCATAATGTAATAAGCATGATCTTTCATTAAAACATAGTTCAAACCACCTAAACATGCAATTTGCATAAGAGATTTCATGTTCCGAAAACATAAGGCAAAAATATACACAAATTCTCATTCTTTCAATAAACAAGTGGTGGTTATGTGATCTTTAACAAACCATGCAACTCTTTTCATTATATGGTTATGTTCAACATTCATCAATATAAACAACTCTCTCTTTTTGAAATCAAAATCATAATCCAAATATAACATTACTCAAGACATTTCATATCATGCTTTTCAAGATGCATTCAAAACAATTTATAGCATATCATAAGTAAAGAAAAATTATAACAAGAAAGGGATTTTTCATGAGTCATGCTCTCAATTCAATCATCAACCTTAAAACACA
>NW_025888747.1:57165-105350 GCF_002878395.1 Capsicum annuum | reverse complement strand
CTATGAGATTTTAGGAAAACCCCGCGTACTTTAAATTATGACTCTTGAATGAACTTGTTCCTTAGGATGTTATTCGAACAATTGATGGGTGCTTCTTGTAACCCTCGCAATGGGGATTCCAAATATCGAAGAATTATTGAAAACCCACGATGAAATCTTAAGATATATTGATCTTTGGGTTGAAACCCTAAGGGGTGTTCTTGAGAGGAATTTTGGACTGAATATGAATTTGGGGGGTCTAAAGTGTTGTTTTGGGTTTAAAATTCAGTGTTTAGGCTGAATTAATAGGGGTGGAATTGACCCAAATGCCCCTGGCCGGAATAGCCAGGGCACCGCAAGCTTATCGCCTTGAGCTACTGTCTCTCACGAAAATGGCTGTAACTTTTACGTCGGTTGTCGGATTTAGGCGAAATTGGTATCGTTGGAAAGCTACCTCGAAGAACTTTCATTTGATATATAGTAGGCCCTCTAATTTGTTATATACAAGAAGTTATGGTCGATGGAAGTTGACTCAAGTTTTAACATCCACAAAAACTTAATCGGTAGAAATGTCTTCAACTCGTCTTAGAGTTAGGGGATATTTTTGTGACCTCAATTCGTATCCAAAGGTATTCCCACCCTGTAGGATTTATCACCACACATATATTAACAAAGAAATCGTCTAGTTCGAGTCAATACGCATAGAAACGACGCTTCGATTTCTAGCTCGAAAAATGCGGGATGTTACAACAATAAAGATACATATATATATAACGTACACAAAGATTCGTCGACGTGAAATCTTATATATATTTAATTCAGGATGCAAGAGAAATCTTAATTATATAAAATCCCCTTTAACAATGTGAAATTCCTATATCAAGCAAAACTACACCATAATAGAGATAATATATAAATTATAAATTGTAATGTCAATGATATACTGAAATTATATAGTGTATTAGATGTTTATCCGTTCAAATCAATTGCTTGATTCTTAAAAGATTTGGATGCTATTCGATTGAGTTTATTATTTTTATTTTATGTTTCCAGGAGCATTGGAGTTCAAAGGATAACAATGTAATAAAATATACAAATAACAAGGATGTCTTGGTCATTGAACAAACAAAGAGAGAGTAACCAACATGAGTTTTGTGTTGCGTATGAGGCTGCTCCACTCTTAATCAGAAGTTGAGGGTTTGATCTTGGGTATGAGAAAAAATTCTGTTGGGAGCGCTGCCACCTTAATGGATCCTGTAATGCACGATTCAAATTAATCGAGACTCCAATGTGAACACTAGACACCGAATGACAAACCAAAAATAAAATAACAAAGAGAAAATAATCAATTTTATCTTGACATGATTTTAAATTAAAAAGATACTTTGATCCCTCCATTTCAAAAATATTGTCTTGATTAAAAATAAGAGAATCAAACTAACTAATATTCGATGTGTATTCAGATATACAATTTTTTTAAATATTTTAAAGTAAAACATATATATTTTGAAACTACATAAAAAAAAAAATTATCATAATTTATAATTAACAATGCAAATATTTAGATAGTATTTGAAAAAAACTAATTAAAAAGTATTTTTTTAGTTGTTCAAATAATAATTGAGACAATCTTTGTGGGACCGAGAAAATACATATTCAATATTGTTTGAAAGGTCGGTAGTGATTGACTTGTCCATTTTCAGTATTTTTAATTTCAAAATGTATGCCACATGTTCACAACCCAATATTGAATTCCTCCACTTTTTTTTTTCGATTTTTTATTTTCCATCCCATATTTGATATCTACGTTGGAGTCCTAACTAATCTGAACCACTCATTGCAGGGTTGTTCTAAGGGTGGTGTTCTCAACAGAATTTTCTTCATATTTAAAACTCGAACCCCAAATTTCTGATTAATAATTAAATAGTCTCACCACTACATCACAACCCATGTTGGTGATTCCTCCCTATTATTATTATTATTATTATTATTATTATTATTATTATTATTATTATTGATAAAATAGGAAACTAGATCATTTTTCAAAGTTCAAGCAAAAGTTCACATCTATCCAGATATATTTATCAATAATTCCATCGAATGCTCCCATCTTTCGGCAAAAATCGTTTGTGTGTTTGAGAGAGAGACATAATGGATTACTATACACTTGTGTTGGGATTCACTTTTGTCTTGAGTTATCTTTATGTCATAGCCAAAATATGTGGTAGAGGAAGCAAAAAACTTCCACCAGGTCCATCACCATGGCCAATTATTGGAAATCTTCACTTTTTAGGTGAAAAACCCCATGTATCACTAGCCAATCTTGCTAAAAGCTATGGACCAATTATGAGTTTAAAACTGGGCCAAATAACAACAGTGGTCATTTCTTCATCGACCATTGCAAAAAAAGTACTTAAGAATCAAGATCAAGCTTTTTCTACGTCTAGATTTGTCCCTGATGCCACTCACGCACACAACCATTACCAATTCTCTGTTGCATGGCTTCCTGTTTGTCCTCAATGGCGAACTCTTCGGAGAATCTTGAACACCAACCTCTTCTCCTCAAATAGGCTTGATGCAAATCAACATCTGAGGTCTCAAAAGGTGAAAGAATTGATTGCTTATTGTGACAAATGTAGTCAAGAAGGTAAAGCTTTGGATGTAAGTCAAGTTGCTTTCAAGACCAGTCTTAACTTGTTGTCCAACACCCTTTTCTCCAAGAACTTGGCTGACCCTTTTTCGAATTCAAAGGTAGAGTTGAAGGAGGTTATTTGGAAAATCATGGTTGAGGTAGGAAAACCTAACCTAGTGGATTATTTCCCTATACTCAAAAAGATTGATCTTCAAAGAGTAAGGCATAGAACAATCATTTATGTTGGTAAATTATTTAAACTTTTTGATGATTTGATCAACGAACGCTTGGAGGAAAAGAGAAGGGGATCCAACAAAAAGAGTGATGTTCTAGAAACGCTTCTCAATATTTGTGAAGAAAATTCTCAAGAGATTGATCATAATCACATCAAATCCATATTTCTGGTTTGTGTCATCCTCTCATTAATAAAAATGAATTTATTACACATATAATCACTCAATTATATGAAATTATCTAGCAAAGTCATGTTTTTATGTTTGTAATAGAAAAACCATTTTACTATTCTTATTTCACTTAGAAAATCACTCAACTGAACAAATAATTTTACTCATCCTATAAAGTAGTATAATATGTATTTCTATATATGCCTCGAAAAAGATGTAGATCTCAATAGTTTCTTTGTTATATTAAGGTTAAATTAAAAGAACATCACTAATATATTCTTGATTATGTGAAACACTAGTTAGAAATAAAAATAAATGAAGAAAGTAGTTTATTTATTGATTTTCGACACGATGTATTTAGTTAAAGATGATTTGATTAATTTATTGTGCTCCTTCCGTCCATAAATACTTATTCACTTTTGATTTGACACATATGTTAATAAACAATAAATAGAGGGGTGATTTTACTATATCATCCTATGAAAATAATAATTTTTTTGCATTGAAAAATACAATGAACGATATATTGTATTTAATATCAAAGATAAAATAGATAAAAACAGATAAATTATTCATTGATTTTATAAATTCGATAAGTATGTTCGACATTGCAAAATAAAAAAGTTGACATGTAAAGATAGACCGAGGAAGTATACGTTAGATTACATGTTATGGTGAATTGTGCAGCGATATATTAATGTAGTTTCTTTTAATTACTGCAATTTATGGGTTCTTATTACTGTAATTTATGGTTATATATACTTTGAGTGTTTATACAGGATTTATTTGGTGCTGCTACGGATACAACTACAAGTACAGTGGAATGGGCAATGGCAGAGATACTTAAACAACCAGAGATTATGAAGAAAGCTCAAGCTGAACTTGAAGAAATTATTGGAAAAGAAAAATTAATCGAAGAAGTTGATGTTTCTCGACTCTCTTACTTGCAATGCATCATCAAAGAAACCTTAAGAATGCATCCTCCAGCTCCCCTATTAATCCCGCGCAGAATGGATCAAGATATTAAATTGTGTGATTATATCATCCCTAGTGGCTCACAGGTATGGATGGTAACTAAATTTAATTGATGAAAATATATATTTAAGTTTGAATGGTTGAGCTAAGCATATTCACATGGTGGCTCAATTTGTGAACAACTTTAAGTCGGTCCATCTAAAAGTTGGACTAATTTGAGCTAAATATGTATAGATATTTTGTTTGGTGTGTTAGTTGTTTTCATGATAAAACGATAAATCTATATTGGTAATTGAAAAAAAAATAAGAAAATATAAAAAAAAAAAAAAAAAAAGACCAAAAACTTGGTTAGAGTTATTGGATGGGTTAGGCGATAATGACTCGTGTATTTATTGATTAGCCCTTTTGATCTATCGAAATACGATTTAACTCGCTTATTTGACGCCCTTATTCATAGGTATTAGTCAATGTATGGGCAATTGGTCGAGATTCTACTCTTTGGAAAAATCCTTTAGTATTTAAACCTGAAAGATTTTGGAATTCAAGTTTTGACATGCGAGGACAAGATTTTGAATTGATCCCATTTGGCGCTGGTCGAAGAATATGTCCTGGTTATCCACTAGCATTGAGAATGGTTCCAGTAATGCTGGGCTCACTCTTAAATTCGTTCAATTGGACGCTTGAGGCAGGCTTTGCACCGAAAGATTTGGACATGGAGGAGAAGTTTGGTCTCACCTTAGCCAAAGCTCATCCTTTGCGAGCTATTCCATCTCCGCTTTGACATTGTGTAGTTAATAAATATTTATCTGTTTAGTATTTTTATTGGACCAAGCATGCATTCTGGTGTAAGCAATTAAAGAATAAGTTGATAAATGTGTGATTGCAATACATGCATATTTTGAATTTTGTATATGTTATTACTGATTTCATATAAACATTGAGTGCGAACAAATTTTATTTTACACAAATTATATGACATACATTTATATTACGCGAGTTGTAGACTACAGTGTATTCTTAAGTAGACTACAATATATTCTTGATTGTAATATTGAATACTCTATACACCGAACTGTCCATTTGAATGTTGATGTTCAAGAAGTTAACCACTATACATAATAAAGTTGTCATTATACAATCTGAAATATTTTAAACATATGTGATACACATGGCACTTATAAATTAATCCCAAAAGAAAAGGGCATATGCATGACTCAATGATACAACTTAAAACATCAAAATGACATCTGTTTATTCTTCTATCATTAGTACTACATAATGACACAATAGATTGTGATGACTTTGCAATTTTTTTCTTGTCAAGATTTGCAAATCTGATTTTTATACTTTCAATTGTATTTATATATCGCTCTCAATCATACAATAAAACACTTATATCATCACACACATATATATATAAAAGCTAAGTGAGAAGTCTCAAAGTAAAAAAGTTGAAAGATCATAAAAATTAAGGATTAAATAATCTAATTTAGATTGTTTTCTCCTATGAACACAAAACATCCATTGTATCCTCCCTCTAAATAAGAAACCAAAAAAAATAAAAAAATTCTTTCAACTAATTATTGTTCTTTCAATTAATATGGTTCTTTCTTTTGATGATAAATTTGATGCCTCTTCTCATGAATTAGTTACGTGTTATTAGTAAGTAGCATCTAATGGTAAATCTTTTATTAATAGATAAAATATTCTTTCACTAGCATATACTTACGTGGGGACAATTTACACATGGCACATTGAGCATGCTTCAATAACTCAAATAAATAAATCACATTAGTGGTTCACTTTTTTTTTTTTTTTTTTTTTTTTGTTTAGAAAAAAGACCCACCATAATGGTGGTGATGAGGCAATACCTAATTATCAATAAATTACACAAACAAAAATACATAGTTTTCTCTTGTCCATTTGTTAGCAATGTGGCTGG
Organism: Capsicum annuum; assembly: GCF_002878395.1. Lineage (NCBI taxonomy): Eukaryota > Viridiplantae > Streptophyta > Magnoliopsida > Solanales > Solanaceae > Capsicum > Capsicum annuum. The sequence continues at coordinate 99,418 of NW_025888747.1, read as the reverse complement.
TGACATATTGATTAAAAAAATATCACACACACACACCCCTTTATTAGTACTGATGATCTGTCATAAGTTGAAGGAAGGGTGTGTGAGAGAGGCAGAATGGATTATTACACACTTGTGTTTGGATCAATTTTTACCTTGAGTTTTCTTTGTATTATAGCAAAAATATGCAGTAGAGGCACCAAAAAGCTTCCACCAAGTCCATCACCATGGCCAATTATTGGAAATATTCACTTGTATCAATGGCCAATCTTGCAAAGATTTATGGTCCAATCATGAGTTTAAAATTAGGTCCAGTAACAACAGTGGTCATTTCTTCATCATCCATGGCAAAAAAAGTTCTTAAGTATCAAGATCAAGACTTTTCTACATCTAGATTTGTCCCTGATGCCGTTCAAGCACACAACTACTGCAAATTTTCTATTCCATTGCTTCCTGTTTGTCCTCAATGGCGAACACTTCGGAGAATCTTGAACACCAACCTCATCTCTTCAAATAAGCTTGATGTAAATCAACATCTAAGGTCTCAGAAGGTGAAAGAGTTGATTGCTTATTGCGCGAAATGTAGCCAAGAAGTTGAAGCTTTGGATGTAGGTCAAGTTGCTTTCAAGACAAATCTCAACTTGTTGTCAAACACCCTTTTTCCAAAGAATTGGCTGATCCTTTTCGGATTCAAAGGAAGAGTTGAAGGACGTTATTTGGGGTATCATGAATGAGTTAGGGAAGCCTAACCTAGTGGATTTTTACCCCATACTTGAAAAGATTGATCTTCAGGGAATAAGGCGTCGCACACCACTCATATTGGTAAATTTTTTGGACTTTTTGATGGTTTGATCAATGAGGGTTGGAGGAAAGAAGAAGGGGATTCACTGAAAAGAGTGATGTTCTTGAAATGTTTCTAAATATAAGTGAAGAAAATCCAGAAGAGATCGATCATAATCACATCAAGTTTGTATTCCTGGTTTGTGTTCTCTTCTCGTTAGATTCTAAATTTAAGTTTCTTATAGTTTATAAGTATGTTAGATTATTTGTTTGAGGTGAATTGTGGAGCGATATATTATAGTTTCTTTCAATTACTGTAATTTATGGTTTTTTATTACTGTAGTTTATGGTTATATACTTTGACTTGCAAATTATATAGGACTTATTTGGTGCGGCTACGGATACAACTACAAGCACAGTAGAATGGGCAATGGCTGAAATACTTAAACAACCTGAGATTATGAAGAAAGTTCAAATTGAACTTGCGGAAATTATTGGAGAAGGTATATCAGTTGAAGAAGCTGATGTTTCTCGACTCCCTTACTTGCAATGCATCATCAAAGAGACCTTAAGAATGCATCCACCAGTTCCACTATTAGTCCCACGCAAAGTAGAGCAAGATGTTGAATTGTGTAGTTACATCATCCCGAAAGGCTCACAGGTTAATTGATGAAAACATGATTTTCTCAGTCAACACTAAAGCTTAATTACACTTGAACAAGTTAAGCTATATGTGACTCATTGTTTAGTTGTTTGGAGTGTCTGAGTGTGTGTGCGAGGTTGGGGGGGGGGGGGGGGGGGGGGGGGGGGGGGGTGCGCAGATGAGGTTATTGACCTGTCTATTTATTGATTATCTCGTTTGATCCTTCCAAATATAATTTAGCTCACTTGTTTGTTACCTCACAGGTTCTTATACATCTGTGGGCAATTGGTCGAGATGTTAATTTTTGGGAGGACCCTTTAATGTTCAAACCTGAGAGGTTTTGGAGTTCGAACTTGGACATTAAAGGACAGGATTTTGAGTTGATTTCATTTGGTGCTGGTCGAAGAATATGCCCTTGCGTTCCACCGGATTTGAAAATGGTTCCAGTAATATTGGGCTCGCTCTTAAATTCCTACAATTGGAAAAAGATTTAGACATGGAGAAGTTTGGTATCACCTTAGCCAAAGCCCATCCTTTGCGAGCTATCCCCTCTCCAATTTGGTGTTGTCGAATCAGTAAATATTTATTTGTATTCGGTATTTATATTGAACCAGACATGTGGCATTATTATTGTAGTAATATAAATATTGAGTATGGACAAATTTTATTTTCCATGGCCAACTTATGGTGTGGGGATTCATCCGAATCTCTTCGGCAGAAAATTATAGGTTAAAATTATTCTTTTATCTATATATAGTAGATGTTGAATAGAGCCGTCAATATGGGTGTAACACCCCGTACTTTCGGCCTAGAGTTTAGACCGTCGTTCCTACGTATATAGACCCGAACTGAATCATTCTTTATTAATATACGTGTGGAAATCACTCCTACCGTAATGCCCGTAAAATTCTCGAGTCGATTTCATTTTTAATGTTATGTTTGAGGGGCTAAAAACTAGAATATTTTTTCTGGGCTAAAAACTAGAATATTTTTTCGCTAAAAACTAGAATATTTTTTCTAAGTGTGGAATAAAGACTTAGTTTTATTTTTAATTCTTAATCTTCGGAATACAACTTTTTAGTCTTCCCGGCCTCCGATTTTAGAAATTCTTGTTGCGCTATGATGGGGCAAGGTTGTAGTACCTCTCGGATGAGTTTCGAAATTTTTGGACATCGTTTAAGGCGTGTTTGAATTTCAAAATAGTAGCAGCATGCAATAAGCATGCGTCGCATGCTCCATCGCATGGTGCCAGCATGCGATATGGCATGCGTCGCATGCTCCACTGCGGTGGGAAATAGCATGCGACGCATGGTCTGTTGCACGCCTGGAAATTTTTCATCTTTTAAGTTCCGTCTCATTAAGGGTATTTTGATAATTTTCCATTCCCTAATCACCTTGAACACGGGATTTAATCCCTAAGGAGCCAAGTTTCACCCATATTCATCAAATCTCCTCAAGAACACTCTCTAGGGTTTCAAAATAAAAATCCTAATAACTCAAGATTCAACCGTGGGTTTTCAAAACTGATTAGAGATTCGAAATCCCCAATCCGCAAGCTTCAAGAATCATCTGTTATTTTTTGAAATAGAGGTACGTGGGGTTCGTCCTAAAAAAAAACTACATGGGCTTGAAATTTGTTAAAAGCAGGATTTAAGTCTTTATGCACGTATTTTATGGGGGTTTTGAAAACTATACTACAAATTTTGTGTTTTCAAGGTTTAAATGTTATTATTGCTTTGCTATTGTGATCTTTCCCCCTAAGTTGAATTACATGTATATGTATATGTATGAATTTGAGATTTTTAATGTTTGAGAGCACAAATCATGAATTATCCTCTCTTGAGTTGATTTTAAAGATCATGACTTTAGTGAGTTGAAAGATGTTTCTATAACAACCGACACTTGATCATGTTTTGAAAGTATTGAGAGGGTGTTCTAATATCAATATGTTCTTGTGCTTGTAAGAAAGAATTGCATGTGTTTATACAGAGATTCATGACAGTTTAATAATGGCTTAGAGATTAGACTTGCAAGTCAATGGTATGACGATACCATATGTAATTATGGCATAACAGAGTATGTTTTTCAGAGTATGTTTTCAGAATATGTTTTCAGAGTATGTCTTCGGAATGTGTTTTCAGAGAATGCATATTTTCATAGAGTTTTAAAAAGGGGCTTAAAGAGTGTTAGGTGGTTCCCCGAAGAAGGCATGAGTTCAAGCAACTCTTAGCCCAAAATCGTACTGGGTGTTCCGGGCCTCCATGGTTCGGGATACTCGTCACGGCTAAGGCCCCGGTTCGGATCGTGACAAACTTGGTATCAGAGCACGGTTCAGGTTCCCAGGGAGTCTGCGATGTTGCGTCGGGTAGAGTCTTTTTTTGGGGTGTGTAGCGTGCCACACTTATAAACATGAGACAACTAGGCGTTTAGGAATGTCTTTCTTTCTTCATGTTCTAGTTCGTGCAATAGAGTCACAATGTTCCTCCCCTATACTCTAATTCGTTCTATGGTGACGTCCATACGAAAGAAAAATCATCCCAAATTCTTTCCTTACTCTGATGTTCTCAAACTCGTCACATTACTGGGGTGATTCAAGTGCAAAAGTTTAGAGTCTAAATAGTATTGTCACTTCGGATCGCGTCATATAAGATCTTAAAATTGTGCAAGGACTTGAGAAGAGTCCGTTACTTCTTCAGAGTGTATTGGTTCTAGTGTGAACCTTGATCTTAACGAAATCGTGCTTTTCAGCCTTCTGTATTGAGTATATTCGGTTCTTTTCAGACATTTATGTTGCAGATGTCATGCTTAAGGGAAAAGATGTGTAGTAGAAGTGTTGGAAATGTATTTCCACCCAAATAGTAGTATAAGTTAAAGTGTCGGTGTCATGACCCATTAGTAGCTAGTAGCGTGTGTGGATTGTATGATAATCTATGGGGGGAAATATTGGACTCAGATTCTTATCTATACAAAGTAAGACGTGTATTCTCAGATTATGGAATATTGTGTGTCAAGTTTCTATCTCTTGAAAATATTTTATCATAGTGTTGATAAAACTAAAAAGTCCAGTGAAGCCGTGTGGGGCTCTTTCGATTACTAGCATATTTGCCTTGTCATTCATCTCGTTTTCTTGTTCAAACTATAAAATCAAAGTCTAGTGAAGCCGTGTGAGGCCTATTTGTCACACCCCTTTTTTCTCCGCAAAAATTTAATTTAGGTTTCGAAAGGATTTTTATTATTAAAGTGACAAAAGATGAAAATTTGTTTCGAAATGGATTCATTTTGTTCAAAACTCAGAGTCGCCACTTGGAATAATCCGGTGTGCCAAGTCACCTTTGGAAAACCCTTTTCAAAATAATTTTGACTCTATAAACTGATCCGCGAACAGAGATTTCGACTAAGGAATTCTGTTGACCGAGGGGAAGGTGTTAGGCACCCCTGGGTCCCGTGGTTTGACCACGGTCGCTTGGTGGAGCGTATAAGCTAATTTGACATTATGAATGTACAAACCACACAAAAACACGTAAAACAATCAAAAAAACACACAAAATAAAATAAATCCAAAGTAAAATGTTCAGTCCAATTATACAGTCCAAAATAAATAAAAGTGAGAAAATAAATCCTATCTAACCTACACTAATCCTAACTATGCTCCCGTGCTTTACGCGATACCTCGGGTCTTTATTACTATCATCTTCCACCAACATAATACGCCGGGGCATTCCCCGGTGAGCAAATACAAATGGCTTCGGGGCATTCTCTGACTAAATAAGTACATTTTTAAATTTTTTAATTTTTTTTAGAAAAATTTTTGTGCGATAAAATAGAACGAACCATTCACACACATATTCAAAACACTCAACAAATTGTTACTCCTAAATTTGCCTACCCCCTACCATTTGCCTAACAATTCACATCCTAAAACATGATACTATTGAACTTAACAAAGTCGACGTTTATTCCGAATCAAGCCATCGTTACTGAACCAACATAAATCGATATTCACTTTTAACAATTTTCAATCTTTTCCCCAAAATCCAACTTAACCCCAAATTCACTATGTGATTAACGTGCTTCACACCAAGATTAACAATTAAATAACAACAAATAAAATAATCTCAACCAAAAATCACACCATTCAAAATAAGAGAGATAAAGAGATATAGAATTGGACCTCAATTGTTGGTTTTGTTCCAAACAAGCACTGATGGATCAAAATCACGAAGCAACGGAACCTCGACCCAACTGGAACCTCCACGTTGAACACGCAACTCGGACAAACCAACCCAAATCTGAATTAACCCAAATGAACCAACTGACCCATTTTATTTTATTGATCGTTGTCAAATGGAATTTGGTCGGAATAGACTGAAACAGCTCGGATTATGCCACTCTGGTCACTGGATCACCATTTCCGTCTAGAGTTCAATGGGAAACTGAGAAAAGGGGTTGGGAGTCGCTGTTGCGCACCGCCGGAGCTCTGGAGAGCTCAGAAAATGGCGAGAAGCAACGAAGACGGACCAGATTTCGGTCGCTCTCAGGCGAAATTCACCGAAGCAGTACCCTTTTTTTTTCGATTCTCCCTCTGACTGGTGTGTGCGTGTATATATCTATGAGTGAATCATGAAACTTGTTAGGTGTGCGTGATTTTATCTTCTTCGTACATTTTTTCCTTTTTCTCTCTTGATTTCTCCTTCTCTCGCTCGATCTGCGTGTATTGCTGTGGTGAGGGGAGTGTCAATCCAAAAAAAAATAGTGTGTTATGCGTATATCGTGTGAATTCTTCTGTGTGTGCTCTGTGTTCAATAATATATAAAAATGGAGGATTTTTGTTGCGTCTTCTTTGCCTATGGAGAAGAAACCATTTTCTTCATGTGGTGGATGAATATGTGATGCTCTATGTGTGTGAAATGTCGTCGGTCCCCAAGAAGATGCTCTCCCTTTTCTTTTCTATTTTGTTGTGTATATAGTGTGTAAATGAATGAAAGTTGTTGGGAAATTTCTTGGAAAGTTCTCTCATGGGCCCACTATGTTTGTTGGTTATGGATGAGTGATGGTGTATTGTTACCACGTGGTCCCCCTCCCTTTTGTTAAATTCCCTTTTTGTTGAAATAAAACGTGGGGTAGGGGTATGGTAAGTAGGTAGAGGGTGGGGTGGCATTTTTTAATTGGAGGAGTTGTTAGGATAGAATAATATTAGTTAGGGATTGTTATTTTTGTATTTTGTGGGGACATAATAACATAGATGAGGGTGCACGGTAGGATAAGGTAAAAATGGGTAAAAATGATATTGGGGAGGGACGAAATTAGGTGCCTACATCATGCCCCCTTTGAAAGTAAACACATAGTGTTTTCAGACAAAGAAGTAGACAATAAGACAGAATTTTGTCCCGACCATTATTCAAAGGAAGAAACAGAAGGAAGAATGGCAACCGAGTTGGAGAGTCGAGTGAGGTTCCATCGAGGTTCCGATCCGCGGCTCTTTCATTACACCAAAAATGAAAATTACAAGTTAAAAACATAAATGAAATTACAAAATCCTATCTATGCAGCTTCTTCTGGACCTTTGACTTGAGTTTCATCACCCTATTCTTCCGGCGGGCTCCAGACTTGCAATTTCCTCAACTTGTTGTTTGGCTTTCAATTGTTTCACCTCATTGCTTAACTTTCCATTTATTCGCGCTGTGCTTCGGGTGGGTTGTTGACTTGACATTTCATCACCCTTTTCTTCAGGCAGGCTCCTGACTTGCAATTTCCTCACCCTATTCTTCAGGAGGGCTCCTGACTTGCTATTTTTTTCAATCTGTTAACTTTCAACTTTTCACCTTGTTGCTTTGTTTTCAATTTCTTCACCTTGTTGCTTGACTTTTCATTTTTTCACTTTGTTGCTTGACTTTTCATTTATTCACCCCATTCTTCAGGTGGACTCCTGAAATCACATCAAAACTAACAAAGAAAATTATCCCAAACAAAGATTATTATAAAGAGAAATTCCATTTGCCAGAAAACTAAAGTTTCAAAAACAGAAATTAATATTTTTCCCAGTTTATCATCAGAAGACTTTTGAAAAAGTCACATCATACCTACTTGCATGTTGCAATGATGAATCAAGACTCTGACCAAGAAATGCATCTCTTGAGAGTAAAATTGAATAACCAAGACTAGGAAATGTGTCTCTTAAGAATTAAAGTGAGTTATTCTAACTAGAAAGTGCATCTTCTAGAGATACAAGTTTAAGTTAAAAAGTGTGCCACCTGACAAATGAAAACTAGCAAGGAAGTGCGTCTCTTAAGGATTAAGTGCAATAAATCAACTAGAAAGTGCATTTTCTAGAAATCAAGGGGACTGACTCGACTAGGAGGTACATCTACAGGGAATCAAGACTTCAGTTAGGAAGTGCATTACCCAAAAAGCAAAGTTCAAATTACCCAATCAAGGAAGTGCATCTCCTTACCAATGTTGCTTGAATGATAAAAACAAGGAAGTGCATCTCCTTACCAATGCCGCTTGAATTACCAAAACAAAGAAGTGCGTCTCCTAACCAATGCTGCTTGAATTACTCAAACAAGGAAGTGCGTCTCCACAAAAATGCTTCTTGAATTAACCAAACAAGGAAGTGAATCTCCTTACAAATGTTTCATGAATTAACCAAACAAGAAAGTGCTTCTCCTTACAAATGTTGGTTGAATTAAACAAACAAGGAAGTTCTTCTCCTTACAAATGTTGCTCGAATTGCCTAAACAAGGAAATGCGATTCCTTACAACTGTTGCTTGAATTAACCAAACAAGGAAGTGCTTCTCCTTACTAACACCGCTTAAATTACCAAAACAAGGAAGTGCGTCTCCTAACAAATATCTCTTGAATTACTCAAACAAGGAAGTGCGCCTCCTCACAAATATTTCTTGAATTAACCAAATAAGGAAGTGCGTCTCCTCACAAATGTTTCTTGAATTAACCAAATAAGGAAGTGCTTTTCCTTACAAATGTTGCTTGAATTGCCCCAAACAAGGAAGTGCGTCTCCTTACAAATGTTGCTTGAATTAATCAAACAAGGAAGTGCTTCTCCTTATAAATATCATTTGAATTACCTAAACAAAGAAGTGTGTCTCCTAACAAATGTCTCTTGAATTACCAAAATAAGGAAATACGTCTCCTTACAAATGTCGCTTGAATTACCAAAACAAGGAAGTGCATCTCCTTACAAATGCCGCTTGAATTATCAAAACAAGGAAGTGCATCTCCTAACAAATGTCTCTTGAATTACCAAAATAAGGAAGTGCATCTCCTTTGAAAGTGCGTTTCCTTATGATAGAGCTTGAATTACCAAAATAAGGAAGTGTGTCTCCTTATAAATGTCACTTGAATTGTCCAAACAAGGAAGTGCGTCTTCGTACAAATATCGATCAAATTACCAAACAAGAAAGTGCATCCCCTTACAAATGTTTCTGGAATTACCAAAACAAGGAAGTGCGTCTCCTTATAAATGTTTCTTGAATTTCCCAAACAAGGAAATGCGTCTCGTTACAAATGTTGTTTGAATTAACCAAAGAAGGAAGCGCGTCTCCTTACAAATATTTTTTGAATTACCAAAATAAAGAAGTGCATCTCCTTACCAAAATAAGGAATTGCGTCTCCTAACCAAAATAAGAAAGTGCATCTCCTAACCCATATCTCTGGAATTGCCTAAATAAGGAAGTACATCTCCTCAAATGCTAGTTGAATTACCCAAATAAGGAAGTGCGTCTCCTTACAAGGAATTGTGTCTCCTAGAAATCTTGAATTATGAGTTTTACTATAGTTTTGATTACCAAACCTGTGAAGCAACATTGCCTTTTGCATTTGTAGAAGTGAGAAATTACGGCTTTTGATGTTTAGGCACTGAAATCCTTGATCTGAATGCAACATGTGTTCCTGTTTCATACAAAGAAAACTTATGAGTTTAAAAACATGGTGGTTGGTTTGCGGCTTTGGCTTTCGTGGAAATCGCTCTTTCCCCAGTCACATTTAATCTTGCTTTCAACCATTATCATGTGTCACTGACTTGCTGCATCATTGACCCAAACTCAGATTATTAAGCGCGACTCTTAAACAAATACATTATCTCTGCTTTGTCATGCTTCTAAGATAAATCCTTTGAACCTTGGTATTTCCATGAGTTCCCAGACTTGTCAGCTGACAAAACTTTCTGTATGCCTTGTTTTGGCTCACAATCATATCTTTTGCATGTGCTGGCCCTTTTGTCTTGCTTTGTGCAATTGAGGAAGCTGGTAGACAGTTTTGAAATCTTTTCTCACTTATTTTGACACGGAATTGACTCAAAGACAAGAGAAAAATGACAATGAATTTTATTTGGACAATTGACTCAAGAAAACAAAATAAAAATAAAGAGAAGAAAGAAAAGACAATGAGTGTCCCCATTTGAAACAGAAAAATGAAAAAATTATCTAAAAATGACAGTCAACTCTAATGATTATGCCATGCATTTTGGATTAAGCTACCTGATCTTTCCATCCAAACTTTCTACCAATTGTTGTTGAGTTAATGGTCTTAAAACTGAGTTGCTCTCTTAGGCCAATTGCATTCAGACCTTATTCGGTTAGTGACGCCTTGAAGGGTCTTTTCCTTAGCTGACCATTGCCTTATGGTGTCTATGAGGGCTTTTCACAATTGAGACTCTCTTATTTTTATCTCTGTCAACTCACAGTCGTCTTATGGTGCCCGTGAGGGTTTTCACTGATAAGACTCTCTCATTTTTATCTCTCTCAACTTACCATCTCCTTATGGTGCCCGTAAGGGTTTTCACCAATAAGACTCTCTTATTTTTATTTCTCTCTTGATTTCTTGTGCTGAGGAAGACAAGTAGTTCCCAAATACATCATCATATCCCTTGCATGCTTTGCCTTAACATCCTCAAGATTGATCTGAAGGTCTTTCTTTGGTTGTAACTTGGCTTTTGGATAGGGTTGGAAAGAAAGGATGGCATGAGGCCCAAGCGACACTTAAAGTGGGTAAGACTTACAACTTTTGGAATTGACTCAAACAATGAGGATTAACTCATGCCCCAGTTTCTTTTGACTGGGCAATGCTAAATTGTTTATTTGGTTGGACTGAGCCCTTAGTAGGGCAGCCTACGTATCTCACCCCCGAGAGAGGAGAATCAAGTCATGCGTAGTTCTGGCAGCTTGTTCTTTTGCTTGATTTTGATTTCTTTTCTTCTATGTTTCTTTTATTGACTCTATCTCTCTTTTTCCTGACTCTATTTTTCTTGATATTCTTCTCTTTTCTTTCTTTTTGGACATATTTTCTCTTTTTTTTCTGACACTATTTTTGCTCGAAACTTTTCTTTTGAGCTTTGTTGACTCTATCTTGATTCCAAAAAAGAGGTATGAAAGGAAATAACACTAAGGCTCAGATGGGGTAAACAAAGGATAACATAATGTTTGGATAGCAGAATAAAATGCCTTCGTCATATCAATCCTTAAAAATACTAGTATATAGCATGCAATTCGAAAGTACACGATCAATATCACTTATGACATGTTTTACAACACTAACTTGCCCCGAACATGTGTTTCACCTCTTTTAATATACTTGTCAAACATACAACTCCACATTTGTTGTACATCCCTCACATTGAAAGATTCATTATGCTTTTGTGGAGCTGATTATCTTATTATTTCACTTGATATAGGGATCACACACCCACTATTTGACCTAATTGGGACCTGCCTTTCGATCGATAACCAAGTTGTTCTTGTGATTCTCAAAATAATTGTCTTAACCTATTACCAAATGTCTCAACACTCTATCTATTTTCTCATATGCTCTCTTTTTCTAACTTTAACCCTCTGATTCAAAGTTCATGCTTAAACTAGATTTTAAGATCTGGCTAAAAATTTCACTAGCATGTCATATCACTAGGGTCAACATAAAATGTACTATGTAAAGAAAACAAACAAACAACACATATTTAAAACACAAAGAAAAATGGGACACTTCATTTAGTTGAAACAAAAGATAGAAAGGTTTGAACATAAACAACAAAAGGACAAAACAAGATAGATCCCGAACTATAACCCTGAAATAATTCGGATAGCAGAAAATAAAACAAAACAAACTACCAGACCTCTTCCTAGTAAGGAGAGAGGTTACTTCTCAATTGCTCAGCCTGACATCTTAGCCACTGGTTAGCATATCAGCATGACTAGAGTTATCCTCACTGTCAATGTTCTGTACCATGATTGATTTATCTTGAATCATCTTTTCAATTTCTCTTTTCAAAGCACGACAATCTTCAATATTATGACCCTGAACATCAGAATGATATGTACATCGTATATTAGGATCAAAACTTCTTGAATATAGGTCAGGAGTATACCCAAGGAGAGGAGTGATCATGTCCTACTTATCAATCTCTGGAATAAACTTGCATACGACTCTCCAATCAGTGTAAAGTTATCCCTCGACTTCTGTCTCATTTTATTCTTTGGCTTAAATTGAAAGCCATACCTAGAAGGGCTTCGGTATGTATGTAGAGTTGGAGGATAACTCGACAGAGTTGGAGTGCACCAATGTGGGTAAGATGGGGGTTGAACACATGGTTGTGCATTATACACTTGATATGGAGATGGAGGAATGAAATATAATGGATTTTGGGAAGGATTCTGTGGAACTTGGCCATAAACTTGGGTTTAAGCTCGTGGGTAATGATGATATGGTCCTCTTACCCGTGCCTATTGTCCAACTATAATGGCAGATGCATCTTCCTCATTCTTCTTTCCTCCAACACTTCCCGAACCTTTTTGAATTGCTTGAGTAGTCGCTTTCAATGTTGCAAAACTCAAAATGCAACCGATTTTAATTCCATCCTCTATCATCTCCCCCATTTTGAGGACCTCAATGAACGGCTTGCCTAATGCAGGTAACAAATGTTGATAATATGCTTCGTCCTGCGCTTGAATAAACACCTCCACTATTTTTGTTTCTTTCATTGGCGATTTTACTCTAGCAGTTTGTTCGCGCCATCTGATTGCATACTCCCTGAAACTCTCATTATTCTTCTTTGTTAAACTAGTTAGGGGTTTTTTGTAAGGGATCAACTCCACATTGTATTGAAATTGTTGCACAAATTCATTAGCTAGGTCATCCCAACTAATCCATTTGTCAATGTCTTGGTCAACAAACCATTTTGAAGCTAGACCTGAAAGACTCTTACCGAAATATGCCATGATGCAATAGCATCTCAAATGTGCTACAGGATCGCCATGTCCATCATACTTCTCAAACTTCAGCATTTTAAAACCAAGAGGAAAATATACACCAGGAAACATGCACAAATCTTTATATAAGACACTTTTGTACCCCCCAAGTCCTTGCAAGTTTTTCATAGTCAGTTCCAAACTTCTCAATTTTTTGGCTATTTCCTCTTGTTCTTCTGTCATAACAGGCTTCTCAGTGTTAGGAGGAAATTCAGGAGGTTGAGGGCAATCGCAAGGACCAGTCGACTTAAATGTAGGCTCGAGAGCATAATACTGATCACTAAAAATATTCAATGCAGGCTCTCTTGTAGAGTAGGGAGGCACAACTTGTGGATGAACATCAAAAGTAGGAGCTTCGGGTGGGGGTGGCACCGTAAAAGCATGAACAGCAGCTAGAGTCGAGTATGTGGTAGTCTTGGATTGGGGAGTGAGGAAATAAACATTGGAAGTGGTTGGATATTGTTGCCCTGGAGTCGATCCTGATGCATGTTGTGGCATATCAACAAAAATGGGAAATTGTGCATGTGACACGGGAGGCAAGCTAGAAAGATATTCCAGATTATCAGTGGGAACTGGAGGAGGCGGCAACCCATTAGCCCAAGCTCGATGCATTTCTGTTATTTTGCCGCCTTAATTTCCAAATCTCTTCATTATCTCCTACATTCTCATTCCCCGAACTCCCTATCTGATTAGTGACCACTAACTGGGTATCCTTGTTGGCCATAACTTCCTCTGTGACTTGGAGCAATATGGAGGACCAGCAAAAATGCCACAAACCAACCACCTTAAACTAACTGGACAAGAGATAGTAAATGCGTTAGAGTTCAAAAATTTTTCAAAACCTCTTTTTTTTTAAAAGGTCACCGAACCCAAGAAGGGCGTCTACGTATCTCACCCCCGAGAGAGGAGATTCAGGTGTGCGTAGTTTGTGAAGTCTTGCCAAAATGGCCAATTAAACTCTTTTTCATTCTTTTCCTTGAAACTTTAAGAAGAAAAGAAAATAATTTGTCAAAAAAATTGACGAAAATCTTTTTATATTTTTCACTTTTAAAATACCTATACAAAACGAAACCTATGATTACCAAAAAAATATCTCTTTGGGTTTTTCAATTTTGAATATCATATGAAAATGAAACTTGAAACTATTAAAGGAAAATCTTTTTGTAGTTTTCTCTTGAAGATATATATGAAACACCTACTCTAAATAAAGAGTGAAGAAGAATATTTTTTTATTCCTATACAAAATAAAACCTATGATTACCAAAGAAAATCTTTTTGGGTTTTCAATTTCGAATTTCATATAAAAATGAAAATTGAAACTATTAAAGAAAAATCTTTTTACAGTTTTGTTTTAAAGAAATATATGACATCTACTCTAATAAAGAGTGAAAAAAATCTTTTTTTTTTTTTGAATTTTTAAAATGAGGTCCCTGAACCAACAATAGGTTGCCTATGTATCTCACATCCCGAAAGAGGAGAATCAGGGGTGCATAGTGCATCCTGATTGGACAATTAATGATTAAATAACGGATTGCACCCTGACTTGAGACATGACCAAAGACATACGATGAACAACATAACAAATTTTTTTTTTTTGAGTTTTCAATTTGACACTTCACATAAAAAATGACACCAACAGCTATGAAAGATTTTATTTTTTTTTCATTTTTTTTTCGTTATATGAAATGTACAAAACTTCTACCACCCTTTTTTTTTTTTGAAAAATGAGTGCAAAAAGTAAAAGCCATAAAGAACCTAAAAACTACGAAACTCTTTTTGATTCACCTTTTTTTTTTTCACACACTTTACTTTCTAACACATGCTTTACCCCACATCAGTCAGTCAAATGACCACGTTATCCACAAAGATGCAACATTTAGCACGTAGGAATGCTTTAGAGGTAAGTCTCCTACAAAGGACCAAGTGGACCCGCTAGGTCTCAATATGATGCAGATAAGCATGACCTAAAGGCTGACCTATGCTGGGGTTCACTAACAAGGCCATTCGGGGAAGCATATAGTCGATAGTGGCTGCTTAGCTTTCCACCTACTCCATACATCCAACGGCTCCCCCACTAAAATAAAGGTGACTCAACTAGAGTTCGTGGGCACGACGTGCGCTCCGAGACTTGTTGCGGAAAGAATGACTCGGGTTATGCACATGATGTCAGATATAAAAGTGGTAACACATAGGATAAATACTGTAAACAAAGAACATGAAAATACACAAAAGTGAAAATACAAACAAAAATCACAAACAATGCTTATACACTCATAATGTCAATCAAAGCCGATATGACTCCAAAAAAGGTCGGATTTTGAAATCTTCCCCAGCAGAGTCACCAGAGCTGTCACACCCTTTTTTTCTCCGAAAAAAATTTAATTTAGGTTTCAAAAGGGTTTTTATTATTAAAGTGACAAAAAATGAAAATTTGTTTCGAAAATGATTCATTTTGTTCAAAACTCAGAGTCGCCACTTGGCATAATTCGGTCTGCCAAGTCACCTTTGAAAAACCCCTTTCCAAAACAATTTTGACTCTATAAACTGATCCACGAACAGAGATTTCGACTAAGAAATTTTGTTGATCGAGGGGAAGGTTTTAGGCACCCCTTGGTCCCGTGGTTTGACCACGGTCGCTTGGTAGAGCGTATAAGCTAATTTGACATTATGAATGTACAAACCACACAAAAACACGTAAAACAATCAAACAAACACACAAAATAAAATAAATTCAAAGTAAAATGTTCAGTCCAATTATACAGTCCAAAATAAATAAAAGTGAGAAAATAAATCCTATCTAACCTACACTAATCCTAACTATGCTCCTGTGCTTTACCCGATACCTCGGACCTTCATCACAATCATCTTCCCCCAACATAATACGTCAGGGCATTCCCCGGTGAGCAAATACAAATGGCTTCGGGGCATTCTCTGACTAAATAAATACATTTTTTAATTTTTTAATTTTTTTTAGAAAAAATTTTGTGCGATAAAATAGAACGAACCATTCACACACATATTCAAAACACTCAACAAATCGTTACTCCTAAATTTGCCTACCCCCTACCATTTGCATAACAATTCACATCCTAAAACATGATACTATTGAATTTAACAAAGTCGACGTTTATTCCGAATCAAGCCATCGTCACTGAACCAACATAAATCGATATTCACTTTTAACAATTTTCAATCATTTCCCCAAAATCCAACTTAACCCAAAATTCACTATGTGATTAACGTGCTTCACACCAAGATTAACAATTAAATAACAACGAATAAAATTATCTCAACCAAAAATCACACCATTCAAAATAAGAGAGATAAAGAGATATAGAATTGGACCTCAATTGTTGGTTTTATTCCAAACAAGCAGCGATGGATGAAAATCACGGCGCAACAGAACCTCGACCCAACTGGAACCTCAACGTCGAACCCACAACTCGAACAAACGAACCCAAATCCGAATTCACCCGAATGAACCAATTGACCCATTTTATTTTATTGATCGTTGTCAAATGGAATTTGGTCGGAATAGACTGAAACAGCTCGAATTACGCCACTTTGGTCGTTGGCTCACCATTTCCATCTAGAGTTCAATGGGAAACTGAGAAAAGGGGTTGGGAGTGTATGTATCGATGAGTGAATCGTGAAACTGGTTAGGTGTGTGTGAGTTTATCTCCTCCGTATATTTTTTCCTCTTTCTCTCTTGATATCTCCTTCTCTCTCCCAATCTGCATGTGTTGCTGTGGTGAGAGAAGTGTCCATTCAAAAAAAATAGTATGGTATGCATATATCGTGTGAATTCTTCTCCTGTGTGTGCTCTGTATTCAAGAATATATAAAAATGGAGGATTCTTGTTGCGTCTTCTCTGCCTATGGAGAAGAAACCATTTTCTTCATGTGGTGGACGAATATGTGATGCTCTGTGTGTGTGAAATCTCGTCGGTCCCCCAGAAGATGCTCTCCCTTTTTTTTTTTATTTTGTTTTGTATATTGTGTGTAAATGAATGAAAGTTGTTGGGAAATTTCTTGGAAAGTTCTCTTGTGGGCCCCACTATGTTTGTTGGTTATGGATAAGTGATGGTGTATTGTTACCATGTGGTCCCCCTCCCTTTTGTTATATTCTTTTTTTGTTGAAATAAAACGTGGGGTAAGGGTATGGTAAGTAGGTAGAGAGTGGGGTGACATTTTTTAATTGGAGGAGTTGTTAGGATAGAATAATAGTAGTTAGGGATTGTTATTTTTGTATTTTGTGGGGACATAATAACATGGATGAGGGTGCACGGTACGATAAGGTAAAAATGGGTAAAAATGATATTGGGGAGGGATGAAATTAGATGTCTACACTATTTAGATTTACTAGCAACTTGTTGTCCAACTTGTTGTTCTTGTGTTGGTTTAATGTATGTATAGCTGAATCTGGTTGCATGAGATTGAGCCGGTAAAGAGGTGATTCGTCCTTGTATGTTATTAGTAGAAGGTAGAGAAGGAGTTGTTAGTCAGGGTGATTTGTCGGTTACTTGATATGTGAAAATGGTTGTATTATCCATTAACTTATAATTATAGACTCATGGTTGTTGTGGAAATTGAAGGTAGTCTAAATGTATGATTGGGTAAATAAGTATGAGGTGAGAAATTTGTATAAGTAGATAAGATTGTTTGGGGTTATGATATCATATTAAGGTTGATCATGTCTATTTTGTGACTTTACCCCTTGACTTCTTTCGTTGGTAGTTGTAAACGAGTACAACTTGTGAGAAGGTATGTACTGGATTTTGAGGTGTGTGAATAGAATGTGTCAATTTTATAGACTAGCATATTATTTTGCACTCGTCATTGGTGGTAAATGATTGATGCTAAACTATAGGTTTGAATTTAAGTGTAGAATGTGGTGGTAAAAATAGTGGCATGAGATCGATGATGTATGTTTTGTGGAATTAAATTAGTAGGCTTGATGTGTTGAAATAGTACATGCTGATGAGTTATGATAAGGAAGGTTGTAAGGTCATGATCGATTATTGTGGTTGTGAAGTTCTAGCATACTCGTGTTTCTTGATGTTTATTTCGTAGTGTCCAAGTGAGAATTATGTGTAAGGTTGGATTGTAAATCATGTTTATAACTAGACATTAAGTTTGCATAGTTGATGGCCATTAAGGTAGTTGTGATCTTTTATTGGGTAATGATATCGGTTTTTTGGAAGTGATATAATAGGCTTGAACAGTGTACGCAAGAGATTAGGTTTATTTGATTCGTAGTGATGTATCATTCGGGTTAAGTTCTATGATATGCATATATTGTTATTTTTTTCAGACCCTAGAGTGCAGTAAGTGTAGTTTAGTTAGAATCTGGTAAACGATCTCCCAAACTCTAGATGATGACTTGAATGCCAAGGGGGAGATAACAAAACGAATGACCAAGTAAGGCTCTCAGATTCTAGTGGTGATGTAGTATGATTTACAAAACCAGAAAGTGAGAGTGAATCTCAACCCATTCCTACCTCAGTATTTTTTTCAGTTATCCGGATGCTTACTCATGCCTTACGATTCAGTTCCGTGATCATAGTTCATGATTCCTGTATATGATAAAGAGTCACGTACTCTTCCAGTTCCATGATAATGAGTTCTATTTCATTCAAGTAGTCGGAATCACATTCCTCATGTTATGAACTCTAGTTGAGGTCATACAACTCATGACGCATGTACTCACTCTTTATAGTGTGCTCAGTCCCGTATAAAGTTCTTTTCACGCTTCAGGGTCTTATGTTTTAACCTTTTAGTGACCCTCCCTATGTAATAATAGTGGTGATGATGTAAATGTTCTTGTTGATGGAAGATCATAGTATGCTTGTTTAGATAAGGCCATAAGTATGAAGAAAAATTATGGGCCAAGTCTTTGATACATGTGATAGTTAGTGGAAAAGTTTGTGTGTGTATGGTTTTAGGGTAGCGTGTGGGAGTTATATTGATAATAGTTTAGAAACTATGTGAAGTATGTATTTATGGGTGGTTGACTTGAAGTTAACACATGGTTATAAAAAAAATAGGCTTGAATGATGTTTTGGGATTGTAGTGGAAGGTCGCAATATGCATTAACGACTTCATATTAAGAGTTCAGAGTAGTCATTGAAGTGGTAAGACATGTTATGCTTAGGATGTGATCTTTGAAATAGGTATAGAAGGTGGCATCATATGGTTTAGAATAATAGCGTGGTGTAGCATGTTGTATTTTTGTGACTTAGAGTTAGGCTTGTTCGCGGTGTAAGGATTAAGCTATTTTAGACATTAGTAGAAAAAAAATTGTCAATGCTCATATGAGAATTTTAAATTGTATTGAATGAATATGATATTGATAGGGAATAGTATACTTAAGGGATATTCGAGAAGTGTGCTAAGCTTGAAAGTAAGAAGTTGTATTGCCAAAGGTCTACTAATTCTATCCTAATTTAGGAGTTATATGTCTATATTCTAGACTGCAGAGCAGTGTCAATGTTGTGATTTCCTCAGTTGGATGTCTTGTGTAATTCATACCCAAGATTCGTGGCTCCCTATTACTGTTAGAACTTTTTTAGAGAGAGCGTTGAAGAGATGCTCCAGTTAAGTATGAGGGTTCAGCATAATTCAGTCTGTATAGCCAATAAGTCAGTTTAGCAGTTAGATTCACATGACTTGTTTTCTCGTCTTTTCATTTATTTATGCTACCCAAAATCTCAGATATGATACTATTTCAAGATAGAGTACACTAGTAATTGCGAGTATAGATCAGTTCATGTGTCATGCATTAGATTCAGATTCCAGAGGTTCAGTTATGATACAATTTGTAGGTGCCCTATTCATCGCCTCAGTTCCCCAAGTATCTTAGTGAATTGAGCATTCATAGAGGGACATAGGGTCCCAAGGGGGATATACCTCCTTCAGTTGTAAGGTAGGTTCTTATTTCAAGTTTCGCACCAGTTATCAGTGCATATTCAGTCATACGTCCATATGTCAATTCATTCAGATATGCATGCATTAGAAATGCATGTTCATTATGAGCATTCAGCTTATGAGTAGCTTCAGTCGTGTATTCCATGCATCAGATATGCATGTCCGGTATAAGAATTCAGAACATCATTAGTTCCATCCATATGGTCTTGTTTGAGATCAGTGTATTCCTTATTAGAGGACATATCGTGTCCGCGTTATTCCATAACTCTAAGCTTCAAATATGTTCCTACCCATCATTAGAGGACGAATGATCCCAAGGGGGAGATAATGTAACACCCCGTACTTTCGAGCTAGAGTTTAGACCGTCGTTCCTACGTATATAGACCCGAAGTGAATTATTCTTTATTAATATACGTGTGGAAATCACTCCTACCGTAATGCCCGTAAAATTCTTGAGTCGATTTCATTTTTAATGTTATGTTTGAGGGGCTAACAACTAGAATATTTCTTACTAAGTGAGGAATAAAGACTTCGTTTTATTTTTAATTCTTAATCTTTGGGATACAACTTTTTAGTCTTCCCGGCCTCCGATTTTAGAAATTCTTGTTGCGTTATGATGGGGCAAGGTTGTAGTACCTCTCGGATAAGTTTCAGAATTTTTGGACATCATTTAAGGCGTGTTTGAATTTAAAAATAGTAGCACCATGCGATAAGCATGCGTCGCATGCTCCATCGCATGGTGCCAGCATGCGATATGGCATGCGTCGCATGCTCCACTACAGTGGGAAAGAGCATGCGACACATAGTCTGTTGCACTCCTGGAAATTTTTCAGCTTTTAAGTTCCATCTCATTAAGGGTATTTTGGTAATTTTCCATTCCCTAATCATCTTAAACACGAGATTTAATTCCGAAGGAGCCAAATTTCACCCATATTCATCAAATTTCCTCAAGAACACTCTCTAGGGTTTCAAAATAAAAATTCCAATAACTCGAGATTCAACCATGGATTTTCAAAACTGATTAGAGATTCGGAGTCCCCAATCCGCAAGCTTCAAGAATCATCCGTTATTTTTTGAAATAGAGGTATGTGGGGTTCATCCTAAAAAAAAACTACATGGGCTTGAAATGTTTAAAAGCAGGATTTAAGTCTTTATGCACGTATTTTATGGGGGTTTTGAAAACTATACTACAGATTTTGTGTTTTCAAGGTTTAAATTTTATTATTGCTTTGCTATTGTGATCTTTCCCCCAAAATTTACTTACATGTATATGTATATGTATGAATTTGAGATTTTTAATGTTTGAGAGCACAAATCATGAATTTCCCTCTCTTGAGTTGATTTTAAAGATCATGAGTTTAGTGAGTTGAAAGATGTTTCTATAACAACCTGGCACTTGATCATGTTTTGAAAGTATTGAGAGGGTATTCTAATATCAATATGTTCTAGTGCTTGTATGAAAGCATTGCATGTGTTTATACAGATATTCATGACAGTTTAATAATGGCTCAGAGATTAGACTTGCAAGTCAATGGTATGACGATACCATATGTAATTATGTCATAACAGAGTATGTTTTCAGAGTATGTTTTCAGAATATGTTTTCAGAGTATGTTTTTGGAATGTGTTTTCAGAGAATGCATATTTTCATAGAGTTTTAAAAAGGGGCTTAAAGAGTGTTAGGTGGTTACCCGAAGAAGGCGTGAGTTCAAGCAACTCTTAGCCCGAAACCGTATTTTCCGATACGGGTAGATTATTATTGTAAGCTGATGACGGCCATGTGGAGTAGTAGAGTTAGAGACTCCGACCCTTGCGGCACACTTGGGTTGGGGGCTTAGCTGCCGAGTCAATGGTAATTTCCATATAGGCCATGGAATTTTCAAGAATTGTAGGGTATACCACCTAAAGGAGAAAAGTATAAAGAGTGTCACAGATTTCAGATGTTTTTCACAGAGTTTCCTAAAGATGTCCATGAGATTTCCTACTATACGATTGTTTATGAACTATTTTAACTGCTTTCATATATGTTAATTATAAATGAATATTTTTGGATTAGCTCTACGTACCAGTACTTTTGTGTTGACCCCCTCCCCCAATCTCTCAGGTTCTGAGGCTCAGTCTAGGGGTCCAGATAAACAGTAGATAGTCAGACTTGCAGATCAGATTTTGCAGTGGTGAGCCTTCTTTACTCCAGAAGTCCTACAGTTTTTTCAGTGTATTATTAGTAGTTATATTTTGCTCTACTGGTAACCTTGTTCCAATTTTTTTCAGACAGTTGTTTAGTTCTTAGTAGAGATTTTGCAGACTGATGTTAGATGTTATTATTCAGATATATTTTCAGATTTGACCATGTTTCCATATTAAATTTCAATTTTGCATTATCTTTTATGAATGTTGTGCATGATTAACAAATAGAGAAAGGGTGTTCCAGGCTTCTATGGTTCGAGATACTCGTCACGACTAGGGCCCTGGTTTGGGTCGTGACAATGGGTCAGGCCGGTCCGACCCGACCTGTAATTTGATGGAGTTGGGCTTCAATTTTTGTAGCTCATTTAAGAACATGGCTTTTTAGCCCAGCCCGTGGCCCATGGGACTTGAGCAATGTGGGTTGGGCTAGTCCATGGGCCCGACCCATAAGTCAAATACATGCAACTATTTAGGTTGCTTATTAGTATTTTTATTTGGTTCGAAGGATATCATGTCAAAATTTATTTAATTTTGCTATTAGGAGTATCTTTTTGGGGTGTTGGAGACTTGATTAATAAGTATTAACACTATGTATTATTGTCTGGAAATATTTATGTTTATTAACATTCTATTTAAAAAAAAGGGCAACCCGGTGCACTAAAGCTATCGCTATGCGTGAATGTTTATTAACATTCTAAAATTAAATTATAAAATATTATTTTTCAAAAAGTGTACTGACCCGTGAGGCTCGCAGCCCATAGAGTAATGGTATGAGCTTAGTGTTTTATGATGGGCCAGCCCAGCTTGGTCCGTCAAAATCAAAGCCCGTGTGGGCTGGGCCAACCCGTATTTGTAGACACATAATTTTGTCCCTCCCCGAAAGCATTCTTACCATTTTACCCTCGTCTTAGTGTGTGTCCTCACCCGTGTGATAACCCCTTCACAAAAAGACAAAAATAACAATTCCTAACTAATTTTATCTTATTCTAACAACCACTCCCTATTAAAAATGACACATCACCCTCACCACTTCCTCTCCACGTGACCTCCCCTTTTTATTTCTTGTCCACAAAGCAAATAAAAGGACCCAGAAGCATATTCCCTGGAGGGGATACTCATTGTCACTCTCAAGACAAAAGAACCAACTGTAATTCTCACAAGAAGGGAGATACAATATTATACAGAGAGGGGTCTTCAACTTTTTTCCTTTTTTGACCGAACAAGATACTTATACACAGACTAAAAACTTTATCATCGGGGATTTTTTTTTCCATTTTTAGATACCCATCACCATTCCATTGGCTAAAATAGCAACACACACAGATCGGAGGGAGATTAAGAGAGAAGAGAAATAAAACAAGAGAAAGAGAGAGAAGCAGAGCAGAGAACCACGAGAGAGGCATAGAGCGGAGAGATATCAAACGAGAGACAATTCAGGGTGGAGGAGAGCAGCGCCTCCATTGTTAAGCTCACTAGAGCTCCGGCGATGCTACAACAGTGACCGGAGCATGCTGGGAAGCCACTGAATCCGACCTCCAGTGTTGATTCCGGCGCCCATCCACCGAAAAGCGTCCAAAAATAGTAACGGAGTGTGCTAATTAGGTACAATTGTTAGGGCTTTGTGATCTTTACTTTTGTTTCGGGTTTGCTTTCGTGAATTTATGTTCGGGTCAAATTTTGGGATTCTTGCAATTGATTTAGTACGGAGTTGGTGAGTCCTTTGTTGAGGTTCGATTCGAGGTTCTTCGGCATGGTTTTTGTCCTTTCGTTGAAACATTATTGAATTTCAAAACCTTTGAATCGAGGTCTAATTCTCTTTCTTTTCTTCTTTATTTTGTTATTTGTCGTGTTCTATGCTTTGAATTGAATTCAGTGTGTTGGTTGATCCGTGGTGATGTGAATTATTGTTTGTTTTGATTTGGTATTTGATTTCCGTGATTATGGATTAATTATAAGGTGTGTGATGAGATAATATCTCATAGAGAATTAAAATTGATTATTTGGGGAATGGGAATCGAAAATTGATAAAAGTGAATACTATAGTATTTTGAATCATTGTTGATGTTGAACGTGATATGTCATCGAGTGGGTAGGAAAGCACTAGGCTCGGGTAGGCAAAATTTAGAATTGGTGGATTGTTAGAATGTTTGAAATATGTGTTGAAATTGTTTTGTTTTATCGTATTTAATTCAATTGTACTCATTTGGCTGGGGAATGCTCCGAGATACTTCTATCTATTCACCGGGGAATGCCCCAACATATCATGTACGCAAAGGAGGTTCGTGACGAAGGCTCGAGGCATCGGGTAAAGCACGGAAGCGTAGTTAGGATTATTGTAGGTTAGATAGGGTTTATTCTCACATTTTTTTCTATTTTGGACTGTATAACTCGGACTGGACATTATATTTTTTACTCATTTTGTTTTGTTTGTTGTTTGATTGTTTTACGTGTTTTATACATTCGTAATATCAAAGTAGTCGATATGTTCCACCAAGCGACCGTGGTCAAACCACAGGACCGAGGGGTGCCTAACACCTTCCCCTCGGTTAATAGAATTCCTTAGTCGGAATCTCTGTTCACAGATCAGTTTAAAAGAGTCAAAATTATTTTGGAAAAAGGATTTTCAACGGTGACTTGGTACACCAGATTATGCCAAGTGGCGACTCTGAGTTTAAATATAAATAATCCTTTTCGAAACAAAATTTTAATTTTTTGTCACTTTAATAAAAGCCCTTTCGAAACTTAAAACGAATCTTTTTGGATATTGAAAAAGGGGTGTGATAGCTCTGGCGACTCTGCTGGGGAACTTGTTCAGAACTCGAGCTTATTTCAGAGTCGTATCGGCTTTGTTTAGCACTATAGGTGTATAAACATTTTTTTTGTGTGTTGTTTTGTGTTATTGTTTTATCATTATGGAATGTTTTTGTGCTCTTTGTGTACAGTATTTATCCTATGTGCTACCGCTTTTATATCTGGCATCATGTGTCTACCCCCGGCCTTTTGTCTGTAACAAGTCCGTAGTACACGTGTTGTACACGACCTCTAGTTGAGTCACCCTTATTTTAGGGGCGAAGCCGTCGGTGTTATGGAGTAGGTGGAAAGTTGTCGCAGCCACTATCGACCATACGCTCCCCCGAACAGCCTTGTTAGTGAACCCCAACGTAGGTCAGCCTTTAGGTAATGCTTATGTGTATCATATTGAGACCTAGCGTGGCCCACTTGGTCCTTTGTAGGAGACTCACCTCTAAAGCATCCCTACGTGCTAAATGTTGCAGCTTTGAGGATAACGTGGTTATTTGACGGACTGATTTGGGAAAAACATGTGTTAGAAGTAACGTGTGTGGGTAGTGAAAAAAACAAGAAAAAAAAAAGAGATTCGTAGTTTTTAGAGTTTTTTATGGCTTTTATTTTTCACAATTCCAAAATTCAAAAGGACTTTTTAACCTTTCGCACTCATTTTCTCAAAAACATCAAAAAGATTTTTCTTTGTCTCGTTTAGCATACATTCACAATTCGAAAACTTCAAAAAGATTTTTTTATTCATAGGATGTGTTTATAAAAGAAAAATGCAAAAAAAATAGATGTTAGAAATTTTTTACATTTCGTATAACGAAAATACCAAAAAGATTTTTCTTTCATAGTTGTTGATGTCATTTTTCTGTGAAGTATCAAAATGAAAACTCAAAAGATTTTATTAACATGGTTCATCGTCTGTCTTTGGTCATGTCTCTTAAGTCAGGGTCTAGCCTGTTATTTAATCTTTAATTGTCCAATCTGGACGAACTACGCACCCCTGATTCTCCTCTCTCGGGAGTGAGATACGTAGGCAACCTATTGTGGGTTCGGTGATCTTATTTCAAAAATCCAAAAAGATTTTCTTCACTCTTTATTAGAGTAGGTGTTTCATATACGTCTTTAAGAGAAAACAACAAAAAAGATTTTTCCTTTAATAGGTTCAAGTTTCGTTTTCATATGAAATTCAAAATCGAAAATCCAAAAATATTTTCTTTGGTAATCATAGGTTTCATTTTGTATAGGGATGTTAAAGCCGAAGAATTCAAAAATATTTTTGTCATTTCTTTTGACAAATTTTTATTTTCTTTCCTTTTTAAAGTTTCAAGAAAAAGAAAATAGAAAGAAAAAGAGTTTAATCGGCCATTTTAGGAGTGAGATACGTAGGCGCCCTTCTTGGGTTTGGTGATCTTTTCAAGAAAAAAAAGAGGTTTCGAAAAATTGTAGAACTCTAACCATTTGCTATCTCTTGTCCAGTTAGTTTAAGGTAGCTGGTTTGTGGCATTTTGGCTGGTCCTCCATATTGCTCCAAGTCACAGAGAAAGTTATGGCCAACAAGGATACCAATTTTGTTGTCACTAATCAGATAGTGAGTTTGGGGAATGAGAATGTAGGAACTAATGAAGAGATTCAGAAATTGAGGCAGCAAATGATAGAAATGCATTGAGCTTGGGCTAATGGGTTGCCGCCTCCTCCATTTCCCGCAGATAATCTGGAATATCTTTCTAGTTTGCCTCCAGTGTCACATGCACAATTTCATATTTTGGTCGATACGCCACAACATCCATCAGGACCTACTCCGGGGCAACAGTATCCAAACACTTCCAATATTCATTTCCTCACTCCTCAATACAAAATTACCATATACTCGGCTTCGCCTGCTATTCATGCTTTTGCATCCCCACTCCCTTCTAAAGCTCCTAATTTTAATGTCAATCCAACGGTTGTGATTCCTCACTCTACAAGCGATCTTGTATTGAATATTTTTAGAGATCAGCATTACGCTCCCGAGCCCACATTTAAGTCGACTGGTCCTTACGACTGCCTTCAACTGCCTGAATTTCCTCCAAATACTGAGAAGCCTGTTATGATAGAAGAACAAGAGGAAATGGCCAAAAAATTGAGAAGTTTGGAAATGACTATGTAAAACTTACAAGGACTTGGGGGGTACAAAAGTGTCACATATAAAGATCTGTGCATGTTTCCAGGTGTACATCTTCCTTTTGATTTTAAAATGCCGAAGTTTGAGAAGTATGATGGACATGGTGATCCTGTAGCACATTTGAGATGCTATTGCAACCATCTAAGGGGCACTAGAGGGAAGGAAGAACTACTCATGACTTATTTTGGGGAGAGTCCTTCAGGC
The DNA here is from genome assembly GCF_002878395.1 of Capsicum annuum. Classification (NCBI taxonomy): domain Eukaryota; kingdom Viridiplantae; phylum Streptophyta; class Magnoliopsida; order Solanales; family Solanaceae; genus Capsicum; species Capsicum annuum. Next base: position 72,489 of record NW_025888747.1, on the reverse strand, counting down.
CTAGCTTCGGAATGGTTTGTTGATCAAGACATTGACAAGTGGATTAGTTGGAATGACCTAGATAATGGATTTGTGCAATAATTTCAATACAATGTGGAGTATATACCTGACGAAAAATCCCTAACTGGTATAAAAAAGAAGAATACTGAGAGTTTCAGGGAGTATGCGATCAGATGGCGCGAACAAGCTGCTAGAGTAAAACCGCTAATGAAAGAAAGCAAGATAGTGGAGGTTTTTATTCAAGCGCAAGATGAAACATATTATCAATACTTGTTACCTACATTAGGCAAGCCATTTATTGAGGTCCTTAAAATAAGGGAGATGATAGAGGGTGGAATTAAGACTGATCGCATTGTGAGTTTACAACATTGAAAGCGACTACTCGAGTAATTCAAAAAGGTTTGGGAAGTGTTGGAGGAAAGAAAAATAAGGAAGATGCATCTACTATTATAGTTAGACAAGAGGCACGGTCAAGAGGACCATACCATCGTTACCCATGGGCTCAAACCCAAGTTTATGGCCAAGTTCCACAGAATCCTTCCCAAAATCCATTATATTCCATTCGCCCATCTCCATATCAAGTGTATAATGCGCAACCATATGTTCAACCCCCATCTTACCCATACTGGCGCGCGCCAACTCTGCCGAGTTATCCTCCAACTCCACATACATACCGAAGCCCTTCTAGGCCTGGTTTTCAATTTAAGCCAAATAATGAAATAAAACAGAAGTCGAGGGATAGCTTCACACCCATTGGAGAGTCGTATGCAATTTTATTCCAGATATTGGTACAGCAGGGCATGATCACTCCTCTCCTTGGGTATACTCCTGACCCACATTCAAGAAGTTTTGATCCTAATGTACGATGTACATATCATTCCGATGTTCAGGGTCATAGTATTGAAGATTGTCGTGCTTTCAAAGAGAAATTAAAAAGATGATTCAAGATAAATCAATCATGGTGAAAAACATTGACAGTGAGGAAAACTTTAGTCATGGTGATATGCAAACCAGTGGCTAAGATGTCAGGCTGAGAAATTGAGAAGTCACCCCTCTCCTTTCTAGGAAGGGGTTTGGTAGCTTGTTTTGTTTTATTTTCTGTTCTCTGAATTAGTTCAGGGTTGTAGTTCGGGATCTGTCTTGTTTTGTCTTTTTTTTGTTTATTTTCAAACTCTTCTATCTTTTGTTTCGACTAAATGAAGTGTCTTATTTTCCTTTGTGTTTTAAATATATGTTGTTTGTTTGTTTTCTTTACATAGTACATTTTGTGTTAACTCTAGTGATATGACATGCTAGTGAAATTTTCAGCCAAATCTTAAAATCCAGTTTAAGCATGAATATTGAATCAGAGAGTTAAAGTTTAAAAAAGAGAGCATATGAGAAAATAGATAGAGTGTTGAGACATTTGGTGACAAGTTAAGACAATTATTTTGAGAATCACAAGAACAACTTGGTCATCGATCGAAAGGCAAGTCCCAATTAGGTCAAATAGTGGACGTGTGATCCCTATATCAAGAGAAACAAGAAGATAAGTAGCTCCACGAAAGCATTGGTCATTCGATGTGAGGAATGTACAACAAAGGCGGAGTTTGTAGAAGAAGTAGTGACGCACAGACTCAATCTGCTTAAAAAGATGTCGCAAATGATCTTCATCTCTCACTTTCATATTACATGATATGTACTTGTATTTTCAAGGATTGATATGACGAAGGCATTTCATTCTGCTATCCAAACATTGTGTCATCCTTTGTTTTCCCCATTTGAGCTTCAGTCCTATTTTATTTCATACCCCTCTTTTGGAATCAATATAGTCAGCAAAGCTCAAAAGAAAAGTGTCGAGCAAAACAATAAATTCAGAAAAAGTTCAAAAAAAAAAGAAAAAATATGTCCAAAAAGAAAAAAGTGTCAAGACATATAGAGTCAGAAAAATCCATAGAGAAAAGAGTCAACAAAAGAAAAAAAATTAAAATCAAGTGAAAGAACAAGCTGCCAGAACTACGCGTGACCTGATTCTTCTCTCTCGGGGGTGAGATACGTAGGCTGCCCTACTAAGGGCTCGGTCCAACCAAATAAACAATTTAGAATAACCCAGTCAAAAGAAACTGGGGCATGAGTTAATCCTTATTGTTTGAGTCGATTCCAAAAGTTGTAAGTCCTAACTCACTTCAAGTGTCGTTTGGGCCTCATGCCATCCTTTCTTTCTAACCCTATCCAAAATCCAAGTTACAACCAAAGAAAGACTTTCAGATCAATCTTTGGGGACGTTAAGGTAAAGCATGCAAGGGATATGATGATGTATTTGGGAACTACCTGTCTTCCTCAGCACAAGGAATCAAGAGAGAAATAAAAATGAGAGAGTCTTATTGGTGAAAAACCTCACAGGCACCGTAAGGCGATGGTAAGTTGAGAGAAATAAAAATGAGAGAGTCTTCTCGGTGAAAACCCTTACGGTCACTAAAAGACGATGGTGAGATGAGAGAAAAATAAGAGAGGTTTGTTGGCGAAAACCCTTCAAGGTGCCACTCGCCGAATGAGGTCTCCGAATGTAATTGGCCCAAGGAAGCAACTCAGTTTCAAGGCCATTAACCCAACAACAACTGGTGGAAGGTGTGGATGGAAAGATCAGGCAGATTAATCCAAAATGCATGGCATATTCATTAGAGTTGACAGTCATTTTTAGATTATTTTTTTGTTTTTTTGTTTCAAATGGGGACATTCATTGTCTTTCCTTTCTTCTTTATATTTTTATTTTTATTATTCTTGGGTTAGTTGTCCAAATAAAAATCACTGTCATTTTTTTTTCTTGTCTTTGAGTCAAGTCCTTGTCAAAACAAGTGAGGAAATATTTTAAAACTGCTACCAGCTTCTCCAATTGCACAAAGCAAGACAAAATTCAGCACATAAAAGAGACATAATTGTTAGCCGAAATAAGGCATACAAATTTTGTCAACAAACAAGTCTGGAAATTCATGAAAATACCAAGGTTCAAATGGTTTATTTGAGGAGCATGGCAAACCAGAGATATTGTGTTTGTTTTAGAGTCACTCTTAATAATCTGAGTTTGGGTCAATGATGCAGCAAGTCAACGACTTATGTTAATGGTTGGAAGCAAGGCTAAATGTGATGAGGGCAAAAGCGATTGCCGTGAAAGCTAAGCCACAAACCAACCACCATGTTTTTAAACTAACAAGTTTTCTTTGTATGAAATAGGAACACATGCTACCTTCGAATCAAGGATTTCAAAGCCAAAACATCAAGGGCCGTAATATTCTCACTTCTACAAATTCAAGAGGCAATGTTGCTGCACATATTGGGTATTCAAACCCATGGTAATTCAAGCGGCATTTGTAAGAAGAAGCACTTCCTTGTTTTGGTAATTCTAGCAACATTTATAAAGAGACGCATTTCCTTGTTTGGGTAATTCCAGCAATATTTGTAAGGAAACACACTTCCTTATTTATTAAATCTAACAACATTTGTGAGGAAACACACTTTATTGTTTGGTAATTCAAGCAGTATTTGTAAGGAGATGCACTTCCTTGTGTGGGAAATTCAAGAAATATTTGTAAGGAGATGCACTTTCTTATTTGATAATTCAAGCAATATTTGTAAGGAGACGCACTTCCTTGTTTGGTAATTCGATTGGCATTTGTAAGGAGACTCACTTCCTTGTTCGGGTAATTCTAGCAACATTTGTAAGGAGACGCACTTTCTTATTTAGGTAATTCCAGTAACATTTGTAAGGGGACGCACTTCCTTGTTTGTACAATTCAAGCAACATTTGTAAGGAGACAGACTTTCTAATTTTGGTAATTCAAGCACTATCATAAGGAGACACACTTTCAAAGGAGACACACTTCCTAGTTTGGTAATTCGATTGGCATTTGTAAGGAGACGCACTTCCTTGTTCGGGTAATTCTAGCAACATTTGTAAGGAAACGCACTTCCTTGTTTGGGTAATTCAAACAACATTTGTAAGGGGGCGCACTTCCTTGTTTGGACAATTCAAGCAACATTTGTAAGGAGACACACTTTCTTATTTTGGTAATTCAAGCGCTATCATAAGGAGACACACTTCCAAAGGAGATGCACTTTCTTGTTTTGGTAATTCAAGCAACATTGGAGATGCACTTCCTTGCTTGGGCAATTCAAGAAACATTTGTAAGGAGGTGCACTTCCTTGTTTGGTTAATTCAAGAAACATTTGTGAGGAGACATACTTCCTTGTTTGAGTAATTCAAGCGGCATTGGTAAGGAGACGCACTTCCTTAGTTTGGTAATTCAAGCGGCATTGGTAAGGAGATGCTCTTCTTTGTTTTGATAATTCAAGCAACATTGGTAAGGAGATACATTTCTTTAATTGGGTAATTCGAACATTGCTTTTGGGTAATGCACTTCCTAGCAATCCCCTTGATTTCTAGAAAATGCACTTTCTAGTCAAGTTATTGCACTTAATCCTTTGGAGACGCACTTTCTTGCTAGTTTTCATTTGTTAAGTGACACACTTTTTAACTAAAACTTGTATCTCTAGAAGATGCACTTTCTAGTTAGAATCTCTCACTTTAATTCTTAGGAGACGCACTTCCTAGGCTTGATTATTCAATTTTACTCTCAAGAGATGCATTTCTTGGTAAGAGTCTTGATTCATCATTACAACATGTAAGTAGGTATGATGTGACTTTTCCAAAAGTCTTCTGATAATAAACTGGGGCAAAAATTTAATTCTTTTTTTTTTAACTTTACTTTTCTGGAAAACGAAATTTCTCTTTATAATAATTCTTGTTTGGGATAATTTTCTTTTAGTTTTGATGTGATTTCAGGCGCCCGCCTGAAGAACAGAGCGAATAAATGAAAAATCAAGCAACAAGCTGAAAAAGTTAAAAACAAAGCAACAAGGTGAAAAGATGAAAGTTAACGGATTGAAAAATAGAAAGTCAGGAGCCCACTTGAAGAATAGGGTGAAGAAATTGAAAGTTAAGCAATGAGGTGAAACATTGGAAAACCAAGCAACAAGTTGAAGAAATTGCAAGTCAGGAGCCCGCCTGAAGAATAGAGTGATGAAACTTAAGTCAGGAGTCCAACAAAAGCTGTATAGATAGGATTTTTGTAATTTCATTTATGTTTTAACTTATAATTTTTATTTTTGATGTAATGACAGAGCCACGGACCGGAGTCTCGATGAGACCTCACTCGACTCTCCAACTCGGTCGTCCTTCTGCCTTTTGTTTCTTCCCTGTGAATAATGGTCGGGTCAAAATTCTGTCTCATTGTCTACTTCTTTGTATGAAAATACTTTGTGTTTACCTGCAAAGAGGGGATGATGTAGACACATAATTTTGTCCCTCCCCGAAAGCATTCTTACCATTTTACCCTCGTCTTAGTGTGTGCCCTCACCCGTGTGATAACCCCTTCACAAAAAGACAAAAATAACAATTCCTAACTAATTTTATCTTATTCGAACAACCCCTCTCTATTAAAAATAACACATCACCCTCACCACTTCCTCTCCACGTGACCTCCCCTTTTTATTTTTTGTCCACAAAGCAAATAAAAGGACCCAGAAGCATATTCCCTGGAGGGGATACTCATTGTCACTCTCAAGACAAAAGAACCGACTGCAATTCTCACAAGAAGAGAGATACAATATTATACAGAGAGGGGTCTTCAACTTTTTTCCTTTTTCGACCGAATAAGATACATATACACAAACCAAAAACTTCATCATCGGGGATTTTTCTTTTCCATTTTTGGATACCCATCACCATTCCATTGGCTGAAATAGCAACACCCACAGATCGGAGGGATATTGAGAGAGAAGAGAAAAAAAGCAAGACAAAGAGAGAGAGAAGCAGAGCAGAGAACTGCGAGAGAGGGATAGAGAGGAGAGATATTAAACGAGAGACAATTCAGGGCGGAGGAGAGCAGGGCCTCCATTGTTAAGCTCGTTGGAGCTCCGGCGACGCTACAACAGTGACCGGAGCATGCTAGGAAGCCACTGAATCCGACCTCCAGTGTCGATTCCGGCGTCCATCCACCGGAAAGTGACCAAAAACAGTAACAGAGTGTGTTAATTAGGTACGATTGGTAGGGATTTGTGATTTTTGCTTTGGGTTGCGGTTTGCTTTCGTGAATTCGTGTTTGGGACAAATTTTGGGATTCTTGCGATTGGTTTAGTACGGAGTTGGTGAGTCCTTTGTTGAGGTTCGATTCGAGGTTCTTCGGCATGGTTTCTGTCCTTTCATTGAAGCATTATGGAATTTCAAAACCTTTGAATCGAGGTCTAATTCTCTTCCTTTTCTTCTTTATTTCGTTATTTGTCGTGTTCTATGCTTTGAATTGAATCCGGTGTGTTGGTTGATCCGTGGTGATGTGAATTATTGTTTGTTTTGATTTGGTGTTTGATTTTCTTGATTATGGATTAATTATAAGGTATGTGATGAAATAATATCTCATGGAGGATTAAAATTGATTATTTGGGGAATGGGAATCGAAAATTGATAAAAGTGAATATTATAGTATTTTGATTCATTGTTGATGTTGAACGTGATATGTCATCGAGTGGGTAGGCAAGCACTAGGCTCGGGTAGGCAAAATTTAGAATTGGTGGATTGTTGGAATATTTGAAATATGTGTTGGAATTGTTTTGTTTTATCGCATTTAATTCAATTGTACTCATTTGGCCGGGGAATGCCCCGAGGTACTTCTATCTATTCACCAGGGAATGCCCCGACATATCATGTATGTAAAGGAGGTTCGTGACGAAAGCCCAAGGCATCGGGTAAAGCACAGGAGCGTAGTTAGGATTAGTGTAGGTTAGATAGTGTTTATTCTCACATTTTTTTCTATTTTGGACTGTATAACTCGGACTGGACATTATATTTTTTACTCGTTTTGTTTTGTTTGTTGTTTGATTGTTTTACGTGTTTTATGTGGTTTATACATTCGTAGTATCAAATTAGCCGATATGTTCCACCAAGCGACCGTGGTCAAACCACGGGATCGAGGGGTACCTAACACCTTCCCCTCGGTCAACAGAATTCCTTAGTCGGAATCTCTGTTCACAGATCAGTTTAAAAGAGTCAAAATTATTTTCGAAAAAGGATTTTCAACAGTGACTTGGCACACCAGATTATGCCAAGTGGCGACTCTGAGTTTGAATATAAATAATCCTTTTCGTAACAAAATTTTCATTTTTTGTCACTTTAATAAAAGCCCTTCCGAAACTTAAAACGAATCTTTTTGGATGTTGAAAAAGGGGTGTGACAGTATTGACAGCTCTAATATTGAATCCCCTTTCGTTAATTGGTGTGTCTACTTCTTTCAATTTTGAACTCCAATATTCTGGCTCCACCATTATACTTTATATATAAATATATGATACACGCGTATATATTTTGCGAATTATATATGGCATAATTTTTTGTCTACATTCGTTCTCCCATTTTTCTCTAAACATGAAAGACTTGTAGATATTATCATGACAAAATCACATAATTAAAGAAGTGCATAACTCCCTTACACCCCTAACTCCATCATATGAGCCCCCACCCCTTTTTTGCATGTTTGCTTAAGTTGAAACTTGTAACCAAACACACAAGATACATGAACAAACTTCTGCATATCTAGTAAGGCTTGTAGTTACAAAGTACAGAAACAAATTGGACAAAAAAGAAAGTATTGAAAATCAACATATGTTAGAACTGAATGAAATTTCACATTAGTTACCCCTATTTCATGATCTAATTATTATAATATGTTAAATTCCTAATTTGGAAAGAACAGGAAGAATCTCTACGTAATCATATGAAGGTAGGTGTTGGATCAAACAACCGTAAAGGTAGGCCACGAGTTCGAGCTATGAAAATAGTTACTATTATTTGTATGAGGATAGGCTATCTACGTCACATTTGTTAGGTTGCAGCCCTTTTCAGAACCCTGCTGACGTGGGACACTTTATACAGTGAACTGCCCACATGAAAGTAGGAGTTATTTAAAATTAGAAATCAAGCACTATATATGATAAAATTTTGTCATGATATACATATCTAATTTAAAAATATTTTAGACAACTGAGAGACACATGCAGACTAAATCGCTGGTCCCCAGAAAAGGACATGTGAATGACTCAATGATACAATAAGAAATATCAACATGACATATATAATATGTTTTTCTTAATCTTTTTGTCCTCTACAATTAGTAGGACAACATGATACGATCGATTGTGATAAATATGTAATATAATTTTTTACTTACCAAAAGAAGATATTTTGTAATTTTTTCTATAAAGTTTTGTTGGCAATGTGAGTTTTCACTGTTTAAATAAAAAAAAAAAGTTGTCACTTGTCCATTTTCAGTTTTTTGATTTTTAAATGGTTGACACATTGAAATGGGGGAATTTATTTATTTTTTAATAAAAAATGTACAGCACATACATGTTACTGACAAGTTATTATTATACAGTCATCTTTCAAAGTTGAAGCAAGGGGGTGTGAGAGAGAGGCATAATGGATTACTGTACACTTGTGTTTGGATCATTTATTGCTTTGATTTTTCTGTATACTCTAGCAAGAATATGTAGTAGAGGTAGCAAAAAACTTCCACCAGGTCCATCACCATGGCCAATTATTGGAAGTCTTCACTTGTTAGGTGCAAAACCCCATGTATCATTAGCCAGTCTTGCAAAAATTTATGGTCCAATCATGAGTTTAAAATTAGGTCAAATAAACACAGTGGTCATTTCTTCATCAACCATTGCAAAACAAGTCCTTAAGAATCAAGATCAAGCTTTTTCGACTAGATTTATTCTTGATGCCGTTCAAGCACACAACTATTGCAAATTTTCTATAGCATGGCTTCCTCTTGATCCTCAATGGCGAATGCTTCGAAGGATCTTGAACACCACCCTCCTCTCTTCCAATAGGCTTGATGCAAATCAACATCTAAGGTCTCAAAAGGTGAAAGAATTGATTGCTTATTGTGAAAAATGTAGCCAAGAAGGTGAAGCTATGGAAATAGGTCAAGCTGTTTTCAAGACTAATCTCAACTTGTTGTCCAACACCCTTTTTTCCAAAGACTTGGCTGACCCTTTTTCGGATTCAAAGGTAGAGCTGAAGAATGTGATTTAACACTCCGACCCCTTATTTTTTTTGTAGTAATTTCTTTTTTTAAATCAATTATCCAGATGAGCTCTGAGTAGCGTTGTATTAGCAAAAAGGGGCAGAGGGGGCTAGGCCTAACCTTAATACAACACATAACCATAAGTGATATCAAACCTAAGTGATATCACCCCATCAGAAGGCTAACACAATTATTATATTGCCCTCTGGTACCTACACCAATCTATACTAGCTAACAAAAAAGTTGGATTTGTCATATTTACATCTAAGACTAGGCATCATCCACTTATCTAATTAAACGCAGCCTCTAGCCTGTTTAGGAAGATGAGAAAGGGACTGAGTAATAAGATTCAGAGCAGAGGTGGAAGCCAATTTGGTTGAACTGTCAGCAACTTCCCCTCCCAAAAACAGTGAGTTACTTGAATCCCAATTCTATTCTTGATACTTCTGATGTTGTCCACCACATGTTTCAGCTTCATATATTAGTGAAAAGATTGTTGTTCCAGAGTGAAATTAGTGTATCCTTGAAATTTACATCATTTCACTCCAAACTCGACTGCCAAAGCCTCTGCTATATTACTGTTACTACAACTAACAAAAATGGAAAATGCCATAACCATATCACCTCGACTATTCCTTACAATTCCACCAATGTAGTAATTCAATGGTGCATTGCATATAATACACTCATGTTGTTATAATGATAATGATTAATTATGATCTCAAACTTTTTTTTTTGGATTCAAAGATAGAGTTGAAGGACGTTATTTGCAGTATCATGGCTGAGATAGGTAAACCTAACCTAGTGGATTATTTTCCAATACTTGGAAAGATTGATCTTCAAGGAATAAGGCGCCGTATGCTCATTCATTTTGGTAAGTTGTCTAAATTTTCTGATGATTTGATCAATGAACGATTGGAGGAAAAGAAAAGGGGAGATTTTGAAAGGAGTGATGTTTTAGAAGCGTTGCTCAGTATTACTGAGAAAGACCCTAGAGATATGGATCATACTCGAATCAAATACATGCTCCTGGTTCGTATTCTCTTCTGATTAATTTATTATGAGTTTAACTTAATATACACTATTATTCTAATTCCTATCATTTATATTATTATATATCAACTTAATCTGATATATTAAGAAACATGATTAGTGTCCATGCAATATTAAGGTTGGATTGATTATGATTTTTAATTTTTTTATCGATTTTAGACATTATTTTACCATGTATAGAAAGTTGTATTCATTGGGGTAAGAGAGGCATGATGTATTTGTTCGAGTTGGTTTTATTATAAATATTAGTTTATTTGTTATGGTGAATTGTGAATTGATCTATTGTAGTTTCTTTTAATTATTGTAATTTATGATTTTTCTTTTTATTAGTGCAATATATATATATATATATATATATATATATATATATATATATGGTTATACACTTTGATGAAAAAATATTATAGGATCTATTTGCTGCGGGTATTGATCCAACTACAACCACATTGGAATGGGCTATGGCAGAAGTACTTAAAAACCCGGAGATCATGAAGAAAGTTCAAGTTGAACTAGCGGAAATTATTGAAAAAGAACTTCCAATTGAAGAAGCTGATGTTTCTCAACTCCCATTCTTACAATGCATTATTAAAGAAACATTAAGAATGCACCCATCAGCTCCACTCTTACTCCCGCGCACAGTGGAGCAAGATGTTGAATTGTGTGACTACATCATTCCTAAGAGCTCACAGGTATGAAAATCAAATTAAAGTTAATTGATGAAAATATGATTTGCTTAACCTGCTCAAATTTAGATGATTGCGTGGAGCGTATTTTCTCCATGAGTCACAATGGGCACAGCTCAAGTGAAAACCATCTAAAAATTGGATTGATTTTGAGCTAAATATGTATAGTAATCCATAAATGACCCCTAAGAAAATTTGTCAAAATACTTTTAACTTTTGTTTAATTGGTTACTAAGAAAAGGAAAAAGGAATAAATATATATACCTCTAAATTTGTGATTTAGCGTAGATATATTCCTCATTAAGAAAGGACAAATTCCATAAATTTCGACTATTTAGTATTAAATTGCAATTAATCTCGACTGTTTTTATTTTTACATCACAGTCTGATATATAATTACCGAAATCATGACTGACATATAAGTACCGATACATATCTCTTATGTGTTAATTACAAAGATACATTCAGACACATAAGTCTTATGTATTAGTAGCACAAAAAGCATTCCGATATATGATTTATGTTAGATTTTAAACCCAAGACATCTTTCTTATGCCTTATGTATCTGTAATATAATATTCAGTAAGATAAATTGTTTTTGTACATTTGATGGAGGGTAGCATGATCTATCTTTTTATCCTTTTCAATTTGTTACATCATTATATTCTTATGTATCTCTTAACTCCCTTAATAGATACATCATTCTTATGTATCTCCGCTAACAACATCATCTTCAACCTTCATTGACGAGTCTTCGAACTCTCTTCGTACTCTCGCACCAATTCTCTATGTATTTGTCTCAGCCACCGTCGCTAGTAAATCCAGACTAGTGAGCCACCATATAGAGACTCCAACTCAGTCTCATATACCACTGGACGAATCTCCGAACACCTATTATTGACTCGTCTTCATCTGAATTCATAATAGCCAAAAAGTCGAAATTGTTGGAGGTTGAGAAGTGGTGATTGGATATAGTGGCAGTGTTTCAGCTCACTTTCGAGAGAGAAAGTGAAAGTTGAAATTTTTATAACTACTTTGTAGTTTATAGGAATGGGTAAATTTTTGAGTAAATATGCATAATTTGTTAGATAGCGAGGGTCGAGGGATATATGCACCATTATATTTGTTCAATGACAAAGGTATATATGTATCGATTTTTTAGTGATTGCTATATCCGTTAGAAATCGCAAAGTTGAGGGGTATATTTATTTCTTTTTCTCTTCAGAAAAATAAGAAACAACAAATTAAGAAATTAAAACTTTGTTAGAGACTTAGAGTTGAACGGGTAAGGCAATGACTCATTGTTTAGTCTATCTTAACTAAGATAATTTTTGGGCGGGTTAATGACATGTATATTCACTGATGATTAGCGCTCTTTTGGTCCATTCAAATATAATCTAACTCGCTCATTTGATGTCCTTACTCACAGGTACTAATTAATGTATGGGCGATTGGTCGAGATTCTACTTTTTGGGAGGATCCTTTAGTGTTTAAACCAGAGAGGTTTTTGAGTTTGGATTTGGACATACAAGGACAAAATTTTGAGATGATTCCATTTGGTGACGGTCGAAGAATGTGCCCTGGCTTGCCTCTGGCATTGAGGATGCTTTCAGTAATGTTGGGCTCACTCTTGAATTCCTTCAATTGGAAACTTGAAGCAGACATTGAGCCAGAAGAATTAGACATGGAGGAGAAGTTTGGTATTACCTTAGCTAAAGCTCGTCCTTTGCGAGCCATCCCCTCTCCTCTTTGATGTTTCTAAGTCGACAATATATATCACTTGGCCATCGCGGTTAAGTGATATGTGTGTATTGCATATATGTAATTTATATATAAATATATATACATATATATATATATACGTTTCGGCCTTGAAAGTTTCGTGGTGCGATCTATGTTTATGATTTTCAATGGGGTCTGTGGTGGTAGTATATGGACCTTTATGTTTTTGGGCCTAGGACCTATTTGTACGCACGTGCTATATAAGTGCGATTTAGTGGATTATTTTCAATTATTCAAAAAATTCAGTCTTCTCCACATTATACTCTCTCTATTATAGTGAAACCTCCTTTGTCTTCCGCAAGAGTTTCCACGTAAATCTATTTGTTGCATGTTCTTATTTTCTTTTACCTGTGATTTCGCTTATTCTGTCCTAATCATAGCAAAAACATACCACATTAATAGCCATGATATGCATATCTTGAACAATAAATTTCTATGGAAAACACTATTCATTTCAATGTAGACAAATATTCTAATAAATAAAAACAAGAGTCAGACTACAATGTGGCCTGTGAAGATTAGGTAATACCTAATAAAAAAATATACATAGTTTTCAGTTGTCCATTTGTTAGCAAGGTAGGTGGTGATTCACTTGTCAACTTTCAGTTCTCTGATTTTTATATGTATGACACATTGAGATGGTGTCAGGATCCGATCTGAAGCCCTAGCCTTCCTAAAATGGACAATATCACACAACTATTCAAGTTGGTAAATTGTTTAAACTTTTTGATGCTTTGATAAACGAGCGATTGGAGGAAAAGAAAAGGAGCGATTGTATACACGCAGATGGTTAAAATGGTGTATTTGCAACGATTTAAGTAAGACTATGAAATAATAGGTCGAAAATAAAATTTAAATGTCTTTTTACAAATCTCGGACAAAATCAATGAGGTAATTATGTATTTACTCTTTAATATATATCAAATGTGTAGTGTGTGAAAAGTGAGTGTGTTAGTGTTTAAAAAGAAAGGAAAATATCAAAAAATAGTTTGTTTTGTTGACTATAAAAAAAATAAAAAAAATAAAAAGAGACCATCTATTAAAATTTTCAACAGATCCGTCAAATTAGGGAAAGCAAGTGTGGGAAAGTAAAAAAAAAAAATTAAAAGTGGTGAGATTTGATTTGATTGATTTATTGTTTTATATATTAAAATAATTAAATTAACTCACATTTGTAAGTCATATTAAACAATATACAAGAAAAATATGAATGCTGATGTATAGTCACAAAAAATAAATAAACAACAAATAAAGATAAAATGTAATTATCTTTAAAAATATATTATGCTATAAACAATTATAATTACGTAAAAAGAATTGCAGTGTTATATTATTACGTACACAGATAACTGTGCAAAAACATTAAAATTATAATAAACTGATAAGAAATTTAAAATTTATAAAATCAAGTGTGTGAATATTTGTGGTGTTGTAGTAAAAAAAAAAAATAATTGTGTTAGGTGGTAGGTGGAATGTTAGGTAGGGATAGGGTATGGAGAGGTAAAAAATGAGTAAATATTAATTATTCAGGAAGGGATAAAATTACACGTCTACAGTATATTACTATTCATCAATACTATGTTACTATTCATCAATCATCTCAATTTATTAAAAAAAAAATGTGATGTCATGTCGTGTGCAAGTGTGTGGATGATTTTAAAAATATTAAAAGATAATAAATTGATCAAAATTTCAAAATAAGAAAAAATATTAATAAATTATGAAAAGTAAAAAATGTGACAATAAATTGATTAAAATTCTAAAGTAAGGAAGATTATTAATAATTTGTCAAAATATTGTGAAAAGGTGTAAAAATTATATTTTTTTGCCCTTTAATAATTAGGAAGCCTGAAAACGTTAATTTTAGGTACGGAGAGCAAAAATTGGATGTAAACAAATATATTTGATAATTTAAGATACTATGCTTATTTTCTTTTTGAGTGAAAACTTTTATAGTCATGAAAATCTAATTATGTATATAATGTTATAACTTGCAGAAATTATTGGAAAAGGAAAATCAATTGAAGAATGTAGAATCTTAACGTTAATATATTTGCAACAAATTAGTTTGATATAATTTATTCAATAATATAGTACAATTATAGTCGTAGGGCTATAGAAGAACAACCTATACATGTACATGAGTTAGTTGTAAAGAGAAAATATGTAGAGTTGTATTTTTTACTCAATATTATTCTATAATTTTTTTTCATACAAAACAATCTTTATTAAAATAAGGATAAAAAAGAAGAACATCATTATTGTCTTCTTAATTATGTGTACTACATATTTTGAAATAAGATAAAAACATAAAAACACCATTATTAACTCTTTTGTAATATAAAGAACTTGAACTTACTACATTTAACGATAAGATTGAGTGTAATCTTTACTTGTTGTAATTTGACGTACAAATTATGTAGGACTTATTTGTTGGGGCTACGGATACAACTACAAGCACAGTGGAATGGGCAATGGCAGAAATGCTTAAACAACCTGAGATTATGAAGAAAGCTCAAGCAGAACTTGCAGAAATCATTGGAAAAGGAAAATCAATTGAAGAAGCCGATGCTTCTCGACTCCTTTACTTGCAATGCATCATTAAAGAAACTTTTAGAATGCACCCGCCAGCTTCATTAATCCCACGCAGTGTGCAGCAAGATATTGAATTGTGTGATTATATTATC
>NW_025888747.1:33741-54165 GCF_002878395.1 Capsicum annuum | reverse complement strand
AAAAAAAAAAAAAAAAAATCTTAACCGGGCCGGGCCGGGCCGATTAATCGGTGGGCCCAAATTGGGTTGGGTTCGGGCCGGGTTAACCGGGCCGAAATAAAAAACCCAACGGGACCGGGACCCAGAACCCTAAAGTCCTTGGACTTACCGGGCCGGTTTAATTATGTGGGCCGGTTAAACCGGCTCGTTTGACACCCTTACTTCAAATTGACCCATAAAACATTTGTCAAAATATTTTTTTGAAAAATGGTTGTTGATTAATATTTTAGGTATTTTCATAATAATTAAAATAAGTATTAATTTATTTGGCAATGAAGAAAAAGAAAATAAAGATATTAAAACTTAGTTGAATGGACCGGGTAGGTTGTATATGACTCATTGTTTAGTTTATTTTATCCTAAATAATCTTTGTGGGGTTAATGAATTGTCTATTTATTGATTATCTCTTTGATCCATTCAAATACAATCTAACTCCCTTTTTTGATGTCCTTATTCACAGGTTCTAGTCAATGTGTGGGCGATTGGTCGAGATATTACTTTTTGGGAGGATCCTTTCGTCTTTAAATCCGAGAGGTTTTGGAGTTCGGATATGGACGTGCGAGGAAAAAATTTTTATTTGATTTCATTTAGTGTTGATCGAAGAATATGCCCAGGCTATCCACTGGAGTTGAGAATGATTCCAGTAATATTAGGCTCGCTCCTAAGTTCCTTCAATTGGAAGCTCGAGGCCGACATTGAACCAAAAGATTTAGACATGGAGGAGAAGTTTGGTCTCACCAAAGCTCATCCTTTGCGAGCTATTCCATCTCCACTTTGATGTTGTAAAGTCAATAAATATATTTATTTGTATTCGATATTGTTGAACCAAGCATTCTATAGCTTAAGCAATTAAGAATGAACTGTATTTTGTGAATTGTAGACTACATAAATTCTTAACTAATTTCTTTCTCCCATTTTTCTACAGACATGAAAGACTTGTAGATAGCATCATGCTAAAATCATACAATTAAAGAAATACATAACTTCAAAAAACACAAGAAAATTAGAAGCTTATATCACTTGGCAATTTTTCTAATACACCTATAACTACACAAGTTAACGTATTTAGAAACAATAATATTTTTTTTGGAAAAAGAATAAGAATAATAAAATGGGAGGATGCGGTTATAGTGGCGCCATGATTTTCAATATATTTAAAATATAAAAAAAAATTCAAACAATTTATGAAATAGATTTCAAATCCTGAATCTGCCTCGGTTATACTATACATCACATCTCTAAGAGTGTGACCTTTCCTCAAACCCCTATTAATGTGGATGCTTTATACGATGGACTTTCTACCTGATTGTAAGTGTTATTTAAAATTAAAAATCAACGATTATATTTAATAAAATATTGTCATGATGCAATTTAAAATATTTTAGACACATGTGACCGAAAATTGTATGCTGATACGATTTAAAATATTTTAGACACACGTGGCAGGCATGCACACTAAATTAGTCCCAAGAAAACGACATATAAATGACTCCATGATACAATTTAAAAAAAATATCAAAATGACATACTATTTTTTTTTATTAATCGATTTATATCCATGTGTCTTGAACAACAAATTTCAATGAAAAAAATTATTCATGTGACATTATATCTGACGTGGAATATCCACTTCAAAAAATTTAGAACAAGAGCTAAATTAAACTAAGTGAATATCATTATCATAATCGATAATTTCATTGATCTAATCATATATCACTTAGATGGGGAGAGTTAATACATATTATGAAAACAAGATATAAAATATAGTGGCTTTATTAATTTTGTTTGATATAAAATTTTTACCACCACTAGACTGAATATTTCATATTAGGTCATTGTTGATGAACTTATTACTGAATTTCAAATCAATCGAAATCTGTAAAAATTCTTTATATCTGTAGCTATGACCAAATTTGTATTCAAGAGGATTTAAGTTGAAAATAACCAGATTAATATCCTTATCATATATCATAACAAAATTGCTAGTTTATGCATAGGAATTGAGAAAGAAGATATTTTGTGGTAATGAACTTAATTGATTATTCAATCTGGAACAGAGTATATATACACAAGCACACAAGCTTCTAGTAACTTCCCTCATTGTTGCTCCACTAACTTAATCATTGACAGCTGGGCATGACAGCCGGCTAACAACTTTCACTACTAACAAACTTCAACTACCACTAACAACCGCAACTAACTTCATCTAAGCACCTATATAACTGACTCTAATTGACTTTAATACTCCCCCTCAAGCTGGAGGGTTCAAAATGTTGAACACCCCAAGCTTGCCAAGTAAATGCATGTATTGAGAAGTAGTCAAGGCCTTAGTCAGCATGTCAGCTTCTTATTCCTTCGTATTCACATAGACAGCCTTAACCACTCCTTCCTTAATCTTGTCTCTGATAAAATGACAATTGATCTCGATGTGCTTTGTTCTTTCATGAAATATGGGATTCTCTGCAATCTGAATGGCAGATTTTCTATCACTGAAGACTGCAATAGGCTTGTCAATGTGAACATCCAGCTCCTGAAATAATCCTTGCAACCATGTCAACTCTGCTACTGCTGCTGCAAGGCTTCTATACTCAGCTTCTGCTGAGCTTCTTGAGACAGTTTGTTGCTTCTTTGATTTCCAAGAAATCCAGGAATCTCCAAATTTCACTGCAAAACCAGTAACCGACTTCCTGGTGTTTGGACATGCTGCCCAGTCAGAGTCACACCAACATGTAAGTTGTTGAGTATGACCAGATTTCATAAGGATTCCTTAACTTGGTGTATTTTTTAGGTATCTTACAGTTCTGAGTACAGTTTCCCAATGTGATTTCTTGGGTTGCTACATGAACTGACTCAGGGTTTGCACTGAGAAGCTGATATTAGGCCTTGTTATAGTAACATACAACAACTTTCCAATCAACTTTTGATAGGAACTTACATCACTCAATAGTTCATCTCCAGAAGTATTATCTGTAATCTCATCATACTCCCTTGTGGTGAGCTTGTGATTAAGTTCCAAAGGTGTGGGAGCAGGTTTTGACCCACTCAAACCTAACTCAAATATAAGTTCCAACACATATTTTCTTTGATTCAAAAGTATTCCTGCTGCAGATGTTAGGACTTCTATGCCTAGGAAGTACTTTAAGTCTCCCAGGTCCTTCACCTTGAACTTATGGCTGAGGGTTTGTTTTGCCTTTTCAATCATCTGGTTGCTACTCCCAGTGATGAGCAAATCATCAACATATACTAGTACAATCACAATCTCACTCTGTTCCTTCAAAGTAAACAAAGAGTAGCCATGATTGCTTTGAGAGAAACCTAAACCTATTAATGCTTCTGTCAGCTTTATATCCCACTGTCAGCTTTATATTCCACTGTCTTGAAGCCTGCTTCAAACCATACAAAGACTTGATCAGTTTACACACTTCTCTCTCCCCATGTCTCCTAAAACCTTCTGGCATTTCCATGTATACCTCTTCCTCAAGATCGCCTTGAAGAAAAGCATTATATACATCCATTTGGAACAAAATCCACCCTTTAGAAGCAACAATTGCTATGACTGACCTGACTGTAACCGTTTTTCCTACTGGTGAAAAAGTATCATGATATTCTAGACCTTCTTTTTGACTGTAACCTTTGGCCACTAATCTTGCCTTAAATCTCTCCACTTCACCATTAGCTTAATACTTGATCTTATATACCCACTTGGATCCCACTGTGTTCTTTCCTGCTGGTAAATCCATAATTTCCCATGTATTGTTGTCTTGTAAAGCTTGAACTTCCTACTTCATTGCTTCTATCCACTTGGGGTCCTTAGCTGCTTCCTTGAATGTTTGTGGCTCTACCAGCCTTGAAATGTTAGCCATATAACATTGATATTTAGAGGAAGTTCTTGTATATGAAACATGTTGTGCTATAGGATACAGACTAGTGCTCTTCTTCTTTTGAGTAGTATAATCCTTTATCCATATGGGCTCTTTGACATTTCTTTAATATCTTCTAATGTATGGAGTAGACGATAATGTGTTAAGATCATTTGGTGGATCAACTACATAGTTGTTCAAATCAGCAACATCATTGTCTTGACTGTCATCATCTACAAGATCTTTAGAAGTTATATTTTCTTCAAAAGTGACTGTTTCAGGTGAAGCGCCAAGTCCAGCAGTTTCCACTTCATCATTAGTGATATCTGCATGATCGTCTCTTATAGTTTCAAACTGCACATCATTTCTAAAGTCATGAGAATTATGAGAGCCATCATATTGCTTTTCATGACCATGAGAACTAGGAGAATGTGATGGATAGTACTGTATTAGATCTTCTTTTATGAATAAATATTCTTCTCTAAGCATACGTTCTGATGCTTCCCTTTTGAAAGAGAAAATACACTCTCTAAATCTAACATCCCTTCTAACAAAGAAGAGGTTAGTGGAAGTATCAAGTAACAAGTAACCTTTTTGTGTTTCAGAATAGCCCATCAGGATAGCTTCTCTAGTCCTTTCTACAAATTTTTCATCTTTGATTAAATTTATTGCATAACACAGGCATCCAAATACTCTTAGATGAGAAAGATTACACCTCTTCTTATACAACCATTCATAAGGAACACCTCTTTCTAAAGCACTGAAAGGCAACCTATTTATAAGGTATACTGCAGTCTTAACACAAAAGCCCTAAATTTTGAGTGGAATGTTTGC
Organism: Capsicum annuum; assembly: GCF_002878395.1. Classification (NCBI taxonomy): domain Eukaryota; kingdom Viridiplantae; phylum Streptophyta; class Magnoliopsida; order Solanales; family Solanaceae; genus Capsicum; species Capsicum annuum. The sequence goes on along the minus strand of NW_025888747.1, from coordinate 49,432 downwards.
TTGAAATCTCAATGCTCTAGCTGTGTTCATGATATGTCTGTGTTTCTTTCAACCCGACCATTTTGTTGTGGTGTACGGACACAACTGCTTTGATGTATAATCCCATACTGGCTAAGTAGCTCATTGCACGATTGTTGAAGAATTCAGTCCCATAATCTGACCTCAAGACCTTAATTGATGTGTTAAACTAGTTTCTTATCATGGACAAGAATTGCTTAAGTACCACTATGACTTCAGACTTCAACTGTAACAAGAATAGCCAAGTAAATCTTGAGTAATCATCAACAATAGTCAAAAAATAAGACTTCTTATCAAGTGTTGCAACTTTATTATAGGGTCCCCATAGATCCATATGTACAAGTTGAAAAGGAAATTGACTTTTGGAATTTCTAATAGGAAATATCAATCTAGATTGCTTAGCTTGTGGCATATGGAACAGTTCTCATGAACATGTCTACTACATTTAGACCCAAGCATATCTAATCTCTGCATCACAGGTAAGGAAGGGTGCCCAAGACTTTCATACCACAACTTGTAGTTGCTTGCAGCACTATCTGCAATCCTGGTTACTTTTATTGCTGCACAACACTGTTTTATTATATTTACACCACCAGATTTGAATATGTACAAGCCACATTTCTCTTTACCAATCCCTCTCACCTTGCCACTGTATATGTCCTGGAACATAAAAAAATCAGGGAAAAAGGAGACAAAACATGATAGTTCCTTGGTTGATCTTGACGCTGACAATAAGTTGAACTTAAAATCTGGCACAAACAATACATTCTTCAACACAAATTCATCAAGTAACTGAATATCACCAGTGTGAGAAATATCTGCTCTATCCCCTATAGGTAAGTGTACTTTGGCATGTTTTGAGTCCTTGACTTTTGAAGGGTTTAATAAGTTTTCAAGGCCGATGGTTATATAGTGAGTATCACCTGAATCAACTATACATTCACTATGTGGAATACATGAATGAAAATAAGTAATGGTACCTGCAGCATTGGCTGGTTGCTGACCACTTGTGCCATCCTTGTTTAGTAGGTTGAGGATCTGCTGATGCTGTTCCTCAGTGAAGTATTGGCCTTTAGCCTCGACCATGGTATTGTTTCCAATATTTTGCAGTCCGAACTGGAATGGATCAATGTCATTAGTACCCTTTCCAGGTGTGGTATTGCCATACACATTGTTCACATTAGGATGCATCTGATTTCCAAATCTTCCATTGGCAAAAAATTGAGGAGTTTGAGTGCCACTACTTCCAGAGAGATAACCTCTATTTCCTCTTCCTGGATTGATCTTTCCTTTATATTTATGATCAGCAGGGTAGCCTATTATCTTCCAACATTGATCTTTAGAGTGTCCTCTGATATTACAATGTTCATATCGTAAAAAGGCTTCTTTGGTTTGTAACTCTGTACTCTTCCATCTTGTAAAATAGTAGGGTCATTAAAACTCTCATCAGTAGTGGTTACTTGTGCACAATTAATGGTTCTTTTACTCTCATCTTCAGTAATCATAGCATAAGCCTGACTTATATTAGGAGCTACGGACTCCATCAGAATTTGTCTACGAGTTTCGTCATATGAATCATTTAGACCATTCAAAAATTGCAACAGGCGTTGCTCTTAAAGATGCTCGACATTCGCCTTAGACTTAGGGAAATCACATTTTGGGACAGGAATCATAGTGCTATATTCATCCCACAGTTCCTTAAGCTTGGAATAATAAACGGAAACAGAATTAGTAACTTGTACATGATTTGCAATCTCCCTGTGCAACTGAAAAACTCTCACTCGATTGATCTTGTTGAATCTCTCTGCGAGATCTTCCCAAATAGCATGAGCATTTTCACCATACACAATACCAGTTAGCAAATTTTTTTAAAACTGAATTCATAATCCACGAGTGCACAATTGCATCATATTTCTCCCATGCATCGAACAAGTTCTCCTTGAACTTCTCCTTCCTGCATGTTCCATTGATGAACCCTAATTTTCCTTTACCAAGGAGAGAAATTCGCATGGACCTGCTCCATAAACCATAATTTTTGGAGCCGGTTAGCTGGATTGGAATTAGGATGGAACCAGGGGTGTCCGATAGTTGTAAGTAAAGTAGATGATGGTGATCAATTTGTGCTTCAGCTTCATCGATCCGTGTTGCAATTTCCACCATTGTTACGGGCTTCAATTGGATAAGCTAAAAGAAGATAATAGCGAAAAATGAAGTGTGAAAATACTTGGATCTGTAACGCCCCGAAAATGGGTCCCGAGGCATCACACGGTACTTAAGGCTACAAGTAACCCCAAGCTAACCCTTTGAGCCATTTTTCATATCATTCATCACTTATCATCAGAATATTAATAATCAACATCTAAACAATCACCATAACATCATATTGTAAAATGGATAAAGTGCGGAAAAGTAACAAAATACGACAGTTCCACAAAACTGATCAATCTAACCATCTAGTCTGATAAGCCTCTACTAAAATGTATAACACTGAGCCATTGGGACAGACCCCAACTGACCCGAACATCAGAGAATAAACTGGTAACTCAAAATAAAAGAGTGAAATCTGAAATAACCAGTCCTCGAACCATGAGGACTCACCACTGCAGAAAATGTAGATCAATATGCTCGGAGAATCACGTCAAGCCTGGGAATGAGTACCTGAACCTACATTATAGGAAAATGTAGCCCACGTATGAATACATGGGTCAGTACCATGGAATATGGACCGAGTATATGGGGGTGTATGCAAGTTTTCATAAAAATCCACTATCATAAATATTCATAGGAAAATATGCATGCTATAATAAGAGACTCACATAGCTCGAAATAAAATCATCATAATCACCATAGAGTAAAACACATCGGGTGAAAATATGTGAGTCATTCTATTAAATCTCAATCACCTTCATACTTAATTTCAAGTCATCAAAACGAGGAACTTTTATAACAAGTCTCTTTAAGATATAGAGATGATAAAAAAAAAGGATAACTTTCTCAACTCACACTTTCAAACTATTACATTTTTTTTCATTTTAATCAGAAGAATACACACACACCCTGGGAGTCCCTTACAACCGACATAAATCATGTGAGCTACATGAAATCCAACGTTTTACCCACATTGGGGAGAGTCACCCTATTCCTTGCCATCGAAGTTGGACCATAAATCATCAATCCAGACACTAGTGATCACTATATAAATCAGCCTCAATTCTGGCTCCTACTGGGGCACGTATTTCTAGGGAAGTACCAAAACAGCTATACCTCCCGCTCGGTGCTAAAGACTACTCCCGGACTTAGCTCAGATCTTTTCAAAAGAAAACCCACTAATAAATATTTCAACAATTCACAAAGGGAGCCATCATGCTACCCTTTTCATAATAATCAATAAAAGTGGATTTATTTTCTCATTTGAGTTCAAAAATAACTCATTCAGGAATAAAAGGTCAAATCATTATCATCTCAAGGTGTATATAACACATAACTTCTAAAAGTTCATCATCTCAAATAAGGGGTTCAAAACCCATGATTCAACACTTGAGTAAACATTTCAAGATTTATACTTTATGTAGCAAACATGTATAATTTATACCAAAATCTGAAAATTTAACTTTAATCATGATATTCACATCAAAGCTCATGGAATTCATCTTCAAAACATCAAAATATCATAGCTTCTTCAACAAGGATATATTTATTACAAATTTCCATCACAAATTCATAAGTAAAGCATGTAAAATCATATATTTTTGTAAAATAATACAAGTTTTGGGCACAAAAACGAAAGGGTGTTCTTGTTCATAACCCCACATACCTCAAATATGAGCTTTAGAAAGACTTTCCGAACAACAAAGTGATTCTCGCAAACTTTTGGGTTCCCCACGTAGCCTTCGTGATGAGGATTCCGAATATGTAAAAATATCTAAGTTTCCACGGTTGAATCTCTAGTTATAATGGTTTCTATGTGGAAACCCTTGTATGTGTTCTTGAGGATTTTTGATGTTTAGGTGAATATTTTGGGGTATTGGGGGTTGAATCCCGTGTTAAATAGGATAAGAGATTAATAATCACCATTTTGCCATCAATTAAACAAATGGAATTACTGATTTTGATCGGGCGCGCTAGGCAGGGCGGCGCCCAGCTTAGAAAGGGGGAAAGACCAGTGCAGCGCCTTGCTCTTAGAGAGGGTAAGAGCTGGGCGGTGCCCCACTTAGAGAGGAGGGGAGAGCTGGGCGGCACGGGCCCAGCGCCTTTAGCTACTGGAATGGAACCCCAAACACAGCCTTACACTTGTCTAATAATTTTGAAACTTACCCGAGACGTAGTACGACCTTGCCCCATCGCAACGCAACAAAAATCTAGGAAAACGACTGTCGGGAAGGTCACGAAATGATTCAATAAAGATTCAAGGTCCAAAATAAAACTAAGTGTGGAAATGAAGCATAAACACTTAGCCAATTTCTAGCTATAAAGCCTGAATTTTTCTCACTTCGGAGTCTTTAAAGATAAAGGAAATTACGGGGTCTTACATTATCTTCCCCTTGGAAACATTCGTCCCTGAATGACGCTAGATATGTCAAGAGCATACAGGAATAAAAGCATACAACTGAAGCTACTAATTAAACTCATCTCCACATTGTTTCAACTTCGAATATAACATAGAATGTATAAATTCAAGAAACTGCAGCTGAACAACAAGGAATGACAGCTGAATTGCTACAATTTTTTATAAAAAGGGCATGATTTATATAAAAACGGTACCTTCGGCTTGATCGGAGCTTGCGGAAAATAGGTGCGGGTACTTGGATCACATATCCGTCTCGGATTCCCAAGTTGCACCCTCAACGGATTGGTTTTGCCACAACACTTTGACCAATGGAACTTTTTTGTTCCTTAGTTTTCGGACTTGAAAATCAAGGATTTCAACAGGGATGTCATCAAAGGAAAGACTACTTTGAATTTCAGCACTCACAGAAGAATTCACTACCACGGAATCGCTAACATGCTTTCTAAGCATGGAAACATGGAATACCGGATGAACAACAGACAACTCAGAAGGCAACTCAACCTCATAAGCTACCTTACCAACACGGCTAAGAATTTTGTATAGGCCCACATAACGGGGACTAAGCTTCCCCTTCTTTTCGAATCTCCTCACCCCTTTCATGGGTGAAATTTTCAAATACACCAAGTCACCAACTTCGAACTCAAGGTCTCTTCTCCTAACATCCGCATACGACTTCTGACGACTCTGCGTGGTTTTCAATCGTTCTCTAATCACTTTGACTTTTTCCATAGCCTCAAAGATCGAATCAGGACCACTCACAGCAGCATCACCCACATTGAACCAACCTATGTGTGACCTACATTTTCTCCCATACAAAGCCTCAAATGGAGCCATACCAATACTAGAGTGAAAACTGTTATTGTAAGCAAACTCTATCAACGGTAAATGCTCATCCCAACTCCCTCTAAAGTCAAGAGCACACGCTCTCAACATATCCTCTAAGGTCTGGATGGTCCTCTCGGTCTGCGAATGGAAAGTAGAACTCAAATGCACTTGGGTACCAAGACCCTTCTGAAAAGCTCTCCAGAACTGCAAAGTGAATTGAGTACCCCTATTCAAAATGATAGACAAGGGGACTCCATGCAATCTGAATAACTCTCAGATGTACAATCTGGCATAGTCCTCAGCAGTATAAGAAGTATGCACAGGCAAGAAATGCACAGACATAGTCAATCTATCAACCACAACCCAAATAGAATCATAATGGCATCAGAAAAGCGGTAAACCACTCACAAAATTCATATTTATCACTTTCCACTTCCAAGTGGGAATACTAAACTCCCGCATTATACCACCAAGTCTTTGGTGTTCTACCTTAACCTATTGGCATGTCGTACACTTAGCCACAAATGCCGCAATATCTTTCCTCATGCCACTCTACCAATAGATTTCTCGTAAGTCACGGTATATCTTGGTGGTACCAGGATGAATCGAATATCGCGCCCCATGTGCTTCAGCCATGATTCTCTGTCTCAGATCATCAACATCCGAAACACACAATCTACCCTGCAGCCTCAACACACTATCTTCCCCTTGGGAGAAAAACCTTCACCTTTTGGTCCTTGACTGACTCTTTCAGCCAGACTAAACCAGCATCTAAGTCTTTCTTCTCTTTCACTTTCAAAACCAAGAAGGATTCGGAACTACTCTGAACCCCTATACTACCTTCAGCAGAGTCAAACAACCTAACCCCCAGTCTAGCCAAACGATGCACATCACGAGCCAACTCTTTCTTACCCTCTTCAATATGCGAAACACTACCTATAGACACCCTGCTAAGGGCATCTGCCACTATATTGGCCGTGCCCAGATGGTATAACACACTCATATCGTAGTCTTTCAATAATTCTAACCATCTTCTCTGCCTAAGATTCAACTCTCTCTGTGGTAAATACAACCTGTAGACTCTTATGATCAGTGAAAACATTGACATGGACATCGTTTAAGTAGTGTCTCTAGATTTTTAAAGCAAACACAACAGTAACTAACTCAAGATCATGGGTGGGGTAATTCTTTTCATGGGTTTTCAATTGTCGAGAAGCATAAGCTATCACTTTAACCTTCTGCATCAATACACAACCCAAACCAACTCTAGAAGTATCACAGTACACCACAAAACCATCAACACCATCAGGCAAAGTCAAAACAGGGGCAGAATTGAGTCGAGTCTTCAACTCCTGAAAACTTTTCTCATAAAAATCGGACCACAAGAACTTCACTTTCTTTTGCGTTAACCTAGTTATAGGAGACGCTATAGAGGAGAAACCTTCAACAAAACGGCGGTAATATCCAGCTAGACCTAAGAAACTTCGAATGTCAGTCGGAGATATAGGTCTAGGACAGTTTCTAACGACTTTGGTCTTTTAGAGATCAACTTTAATACCCTCGGAAGAAATAATATGACCCAGAAACGCAACTGAACTTAACCAAAACTCACACTAAATTTGGCAAACAATTGATGATCTGTAAGGGTTTGTAATACAATTCGAAGATGATTTGCATGTTCATTCTCATTACAGGAGTACACCAGAATGTCGTCTATGAATACAAGAACAAACATATCAAGATATGGTCTGAACACTCGATTCATGAGGTCCATGAAAGCTGCTGGAGCATTAGCTAACCCAAAGGACATAACAAGAAACTTAAAATGACCATAGCGAGTTCGGAAGGCTATTTTGGGGATGTCACACTCCCTAACTTTGAGTTGATGATAGGCGGAGCGAAGGTCTATCTTAGAAAAATAACTTGCACCTTGCAATTGGTCAAACAAATCATCTATTCTCGAAAGGGAATACTTGTTTTTGACAGTGACTTTATTCAGTTGACGATAGTCAATGCACATAAGCAAAGAACCATCTTTCTTTCTCACAAATAACATAGGAGCATCCCAAGGAGAAACACTGGGCCTTATAAAAACCTTATCTAATAGATCTTTGAGTTGGCTCTTTCAACTTCTTAAGTTCTGCAGGTGCCATACGGTAAGGAGGAATAGAAATGGGTTGAGTATCGAGAAGAAGATCGATCCCAAACTTTATCTCTCTATCAGAAGGTACCCCTGGGAGATCTTTCGAGAAGACATCAGAAAACTCATTCACAATGCTAACTGACTGAAGAGTTGGAGTCTCAGACTTAGTGTCTTTGACCCTAACCAAATGATAAATGCACCCCTTGGAAATAAGCTTTCTAGCTTTGAGAGATGAAATAAAATGACTCTTGGGAGATACAGAACTCCCAGACCATTCAAACACAGATTCATTGGGAAACTGAAATTTGACTACTTGGTTATGACAATCGATAGAGGCATAACAAGAATGAAGCCAGTCCATACCCAGAATAACATCAAAATCCACCATGTCTAATTCAATCAGATCAGCCAACATGACTCTATGAAAGATGGTAACAGGACACTTTCTATATATTTTCTGGGCAACGATCGAATCACCCATTGGGGTAGAAACTAAGATAGGCTCAGGGATATTCTCAAGACTCATTTCAAAATTCACAGCTACCAGAGGTGTAACATATGAAAAACTGGATCTAGGGTCCAACAATGCATAAACATCAAACTGAAATATACGGAGCATACCAGTAACAACATCGGGAGAGTACTCCTACTCCTGGCGAGATGGTAAAGCATAGAACTGATTCAAGCGTTGACCTCCAGCAGTGCTCGAAGAGTTGCCCTGAGCTGGGGCTGGGCGAGTCAACTGAACTGGAGCACTAGCAGTCTGATCCTGAGTCTTAGGGCGATTATCTCGATGCCCTTACCTGGCATGTGGGCACTCCCTAAGTTTGTGACCCGTGTCACCACACCCAAAACAACCCTAATTTACTCCCCAACACTCACCCAAATGGGTCCTACCATACTTAGGACACGGAGGATAATTTGGCTTACTGCCAACACTATATTGGGACCTGGAAGCATATGACTTACCACTTTGTTCCTGCCTACCCCTAGGCACGGGAGCACTAGCTGATGACGACGCTGGTGCAGATAAACGGTGCTGAAACTGAGGGCAATTCCCTACCTGCGATCTAGTCTGGTCCTGTGTGTGCTATTTGAACCTAGCTCTCTTATTCTCTCTTCGCCTATCCCTCTCTTTAATCTTTTCTTCTTCAATCTGTTGGGCATGATTCATCGGCCTGGAAAGATTCATCTCACTATTTAGCATAGCAGACCTGCACTCCTTAACCATATAGCTAGATACTCCTGTCACAAATTTGCTCATACTGGCCCGATTATCAGCAACTAAGTCAAGGGCATATTTTTCCAACGGATTGAACTTTAGACAGTAATCTTTAACAGTTATAGAGCCCTTTCGTAAGTTCATAAACTCCTCTACCTTTGCCTCTCTTATCTCCAAAGGGAAAACTTATCCAGGAATGCATCCTGGAACTCTTGCCAAGCCGTAGGAGCGACACCCACACCTCTACCCTTCCTCCAAGCAACTACCCAATCATAACTAAGATCCTTCAACCGATACGATGCCAACTCCACACTATGCTCCTCAGATACATGCATCACCGGAGTAATCTTTCTCACCTTCTCCAAGTACAACTGTGGATCTTCGTCTGGCTTGGACCCATAAAATTCTGGCGGATTCATCCGCATAAAGTCGCGAATTCTCACAGTAGCAGAATCACATCCCTGGTGCTGTGGAATCGAGGCCGGATTGGCCTGGACATTTGCAGTAACAACTTGGGCCAGTGCCTGAAAGGCTGCCCAAAATTCGGCATGGGACACATTCTCATTTAGTGGTTCAGCAGGCTAAGGTTTCTGACCATCATTATTTCTTTTAGCTCGGCGAGGAGGTATATTTCTGAAAGAGAAGAGCATGAATTAATAGCAGAGAGAGACACTTCAAGCACGATAGACTTCTGAAAGAAAGAAATCACACTTTTTCCTAAAATGTCTCGTAGCCTCTTAATCATAGATGTGGCGCGCTACACACCGATGACCAAGACTCTACTTAACACTGCTTGTCAGACTCCCTAGGACTCCTTAAACCTTAGGCTCTGATACCAAGTTTGTAACGCTCCAGAAACGGGTCCCGAGGCATCACACAGTGCTTAAGGCTACAAGTAACCCCAAGCTAACCCTTTGAGCCATTTTTCATATCATTCATCACTTATCATCAGAATATTGATAATCAACATCTAAACAATCTCCATAACATCATATTGTAAAATGGATAAAGTGCGGAAAAATAACAAAATATGACATTTCCATAAAACTGATCAATCTAACCATCTAGTCTGAAAAGCCTCTACTAAAATGTATAACACTGAGCCATTGGGACAGAACCCAACTGACCCGAACATTAGTGAATAAACTGATAACTTAAAATAAAAGAGTGAAATCTGAAATAACCAGTCCTCGAACCATGAGGACTCACCCCTGCAGAAAATGTAGACCAATGTGCTTGGAGAATCATGTCAAGCCTTGGAATGAGCACCTAAACCTACATTATAGGAAAAATATAGCCCACGTACGAATACATGGGTCAGTACCATGGAATATGGACCGAGTATATGGGGGTGTATGCAAGTTTTCATAAAAATCCACTATCATAAATATTCATAGAAAAATATGCATGCTATAATAAGAGACTCACATAGCTCGAAATAAAATCATCATAATCACCATAGAGTAAAACACATCGGCTGAAAACATATGAGTCATTCTTGTAAATCTCAATCACTTTCATACTCAATTTTAAATCATTAAAACGAGGAACTTTTATTTCTTTAAGATATAGAGATGATAAAGAAAAGGATAACTGTCTCAACTCACACTTTCAAACTATTACATTTTTTTCATCTCAATCAGAAGAATACACACACACCCTGGGAGTTCCTTACAACCGACATAAACCATGTGAGCTACATGGAGTCCAACGTTCTACCCACGTTGGGGAGAGTCTCCCTATTCCTTGCCATCAGAGTAGGACCTTAAATTATCAATCCAGACACTAGTGATCACTATATAAATCAGCCTCAATTCTAGCTCCTACGGGGGCACGTAGTTCTAGGAAAGTACCAAAACAGCTATACCTCCCGCTCGGTGCTAAAGACTACTCCCGGACTTAGCTCATATCTTTTCAAAAGAAAATCCACTAATAAATATTTCAACAATTCACAACGGGAGCCATCATGCTACCCTTTTCATAATAATCAATAAAAGTGGATTTATTTTCTCATTTGAGTTCAAAAACAACTCCTTCAGGAATAAAAGGTCAAATCATTATCATCTCAAGGTGTATATAACATATAACTTTTAAAAACTCATCATCTCAAATAGGGGGTTCAAAACCCATAATTCAACACTTGAGTAAAACATTTCAAGATTTATACTTTATGTAGCAAATATGTATAATTTATACCAAAATCTGAAAATTTAACTTTAATTATGATATTCACATCCAAGCTCATGGAATTCATCTTCAAAACATCAAAATATCATAGCTTCTTCAACAAGGATATATTTATTACAAATTTCCATCACAAATTCATAAGTAAAGCATGTAAAATCATATATCTTTGTAAAATAATACAAGTTTTGGGCACAAGAGCGAAAGGGTGTTCTTATTCATAACCCTACATACCTCAAATATGAGCTTTAGAAAGACTTTTCAAATAACGAAGTAATTCTCGCGAACTTTTGGGTTCCCCACGTTGCCTTCGTGATGAGGGTTTCGGATATGTAAAAATATCTAAGTTTCCACAGTTGAATCTCTAGTTATAATGGTTTCTATGTGGAAACCCTTGTATGTGTTCTTGAGGATTTTTGATGTTTAGGTGAGTATTTTGGGGTATTGGGGGTTGAATCCCGTGTTAAATAGGATAAGAGATTAATAATCACCATTTTGCCATCAATTAAACGGATGGAATCACTAATTTTTGATTGGCCGCGCTAGGAAGGGCAGCGCCCAGCTTAGAGAGGGGGAAAGACCAGTGTGGCGCCTTGCTCTTAGAGAGGGTAAGAGCTGGGCAGCGCCCCGCTTAGAGAGGCAGGGAAAGTTGGGCAGCGCGGGCCCAGCGCCTTTAGCTACTGGAATGGAACCCCAAACAAAGCCTTACATTTGTCTAAAAATTTTGAAACTTACCCCAGACTTATTACGACCTTGTCCCATCGCAACGCAACAAAAATCTCGAAAAAAGACGGTCGGAAAGGTCACGAAATGATTCAATAAAGATTCAAGGTCCAAAATAAAACTAAGTGTGGAAATGAAGCATAAACTCTTAGCCAATTTCTAGCTGTAAAGTCTGAATTTTTCTCACTTCGGAGTCTTTAACGATGAAGGAAATTACGGGGTCTTACAGGATCTCACTGCTCTGATACCATGACAAAATTGCTAGTTTATGCATAGGAATTGAGAAAGAAGATATTTTGTGGTAATGAACTTAATTGATTATTCAATCTGGAACAGAGTATATATACACAAGCACATAAGCTTCTAGTAACTTCCCTCATTGTTGCCCCACTAACTTAATCATTGACAGCTGGGTATGACAGCTGGCTAACAACTTCCACTACTAACGAACTTCAACTACCACGGACAACCGCAACTAACTTCAGCTAAGCACCTATCTAACTGACTCTAATTGACTTTAATATATCATTTCATGATAAATAATTACGTATAATCTTGAAACAGATTTAACACAAATCACTATGATATAACACATTTTAATTTCTTTTAAAAAGCCAGAAACTCATCTAAACAATCTCAAAAAATGCCCTAAAAAAACACATCGGTCTTTTAAAAGATAAAGCATAGCTCAATTTTCAATTAATCCATCAAATTTCTGGTCAATCGAAGATCATAAAATTTGTCATCACCAAACTCCAACCAAATCAAAAGTATTACCTTTTTAGGATTGTTAATAATAAGAAATTTAATTTAAATTTCCATTCTCGTTTTATAATTATCCCACGAGTACAAAGCACCCATTGTGTTAATTCCCTCTCTTAATAAGAAACACAACATATCTTTTCAACTAATTGTCCTTCTGATTAATACTGTCATACCCAATATTTTTCTAAAGTCAAAACGAGCACGACATTATGGACTCTCAATAATTAATTTATGTATAGAGTCGCCACCTAATTTTTAAGGAAAAATAGGAGACCTATTTATTTATTAACTAGTATAATTTTATTTGATCTACGAACTAATTTAGATTCCAGATAAGGGTTCAAATTACTCTGAAGGTAAGGTATTAGGCACCCTTCAGAATCCACAAATGTAATTGTCGGCCAGACTTAGTTTTATTTTAAAAAAAAAAAAACTTTATGTATATATACAAATATAAAATGTGTATTAAAATGATGTAAATAATTTATATACGAAAGATGTACAAATTACCTATATTATAGTAAAATTATGTATAAAAGTATATGAAAATATGTAAATAAAAGTAAGTATGTATCTAAAAAGAAAAAAAAAATAAAGATTGAATAAAGAAAAATTTATTTTAAAGAAAAAAAATTATATAATGTTTTAGTGTAAAAATTATAAATTATTTGATTAGATATCTCAATTAATCTGATATAAATATTAACGGCCTAAATTTTTCTAAACGTGTGTTAAAGATTGCGTAAGTAAACATATCCCCACCCAACATTCAAAAATAAAGTTTTCACTATGATAATATTTTGTACAAGTATAAAAATATAAAAATACAATATAAAACTTAAAGTCTTCTTTGGAAACCATTTCAGACGAGTACTTTCAATAACCTGCATAAACACTTGTAATGAAAATGTTAGTAAAACGTAAAAAAAAATCAAAATAAATTGAACAAGTATGTGTGTATATATGTATATAAAATATATTTTTTATTAAAAAAGGGGCTCAGATAAAGCTTTTTTTTTTTTTTTGATTACTTTTGAAAATATAAAGATTTCATCATTACCCAAAAATATTTATTTTTCATTACGTATTTTATACGTAATATCCGTCTTTATTTTTTGTAGAGGCCTCAAAAATCAATGAAAAAAATTTCTTCATTGGCCAATAAATTAATGCTGAATATAATATAAATAATCAAATAATTAAATCTAAGAATCAGAATTCGTCTTTGTCCTTTGTTTTAGCTAGACATCGAAGATGAAATAAGAAATTCTATGGTTATTCAATTAATTTATTTATCAATGACATATTAAAAAAGTGAAAGCAAAATATACAATTATGGTAGTCCAACTACACCCAAATCAAAATGCAATTTCCACAATTAAATGAAACAAAAATTATTAAAACAAACACATTAAGTCACTAAAAAGTTAAAAAGAAGAATAAATAAATAAATAAATCATTAAGTGTACAAGACTAAGCTTAAATAATATCAAGTGTGATGAATAAAACATAAACAAAAGCAATATATTCAAAGATATCAAAAAGTAAAGCAGCCATGGAAACAAACATAATATAAATAATCGAAATGAAATTCAAGCAAAGTTAGCCTTCAAAATCATTATAATAAGGTAAAGATAGTCCAAAATTATATTAACAACACTTAAAATTTATTTTCAAAACACACAAAAATAATAGTGAAGCGAATGGAAAACTGACCGGCGTTGCTTCAACGAAATTTTACCGGAGCAACGCAACAACAGTAAATAGCTATAACAAAAATTGGCAAAGCCAAAATTATGACAACAGTAAAAGAAAATTTCATAACTATAAATTTTTGAGTAGCAAATTATTATAATACTACGAGCATTATCGATATTATAATAAAAATATTCAATTAGCATAACTAAAAAGAAACTTGAATATTAAATATATTAAAGTTCACTATTCATACTCATAGCTAATTTTAAGGAATAAGTATTTAATAATTAAAATAAAATTAAAAAATTAACTTAAAGAGAAGTCGGAAGATAGACGGTGAGTATGAAAATAGAACAAAATGTAAAAAAAAAAAAAATAGAGAGAATTTTTTATTAAAAATATATTTATAGATAAAATAATTTTGTAATTCTAATAATTGTTGAATTACTAAAATTTTGAAAGCAAATAGGTAAAATATTTATTTTTCATATCATGATAAAAATATTAGTTTAGTTCTTAAATCTTAACTATTCATTTTAATTAACTCAACTGAACTGCAAAAATGTCAGTTGACGCGGTTCTAATATTTTTTATAACTTAATTAACTCATTTTTGTATTCCAAATTTCAAAATACCTTTGTTATGAATGCATAAATTACTTAAAATCTTGAATCCAAAATAATTTATTTATATATTAATATCTCTTGTCTTCTCCTAACATTTGATAATTCTTACAGAGGCAAAAGGTCCTTTCCAATTAGACAAAAGAATCAAACTACAATGTGGGTGGTGATTCACTCTTTTTTTTGTTAAGAAAATTAAATCAACTATAATTGTGGTGATAAGGCAATAGCTAATTCATGTATTAATTATAACAAAAGTACATAATATTCACCTTATCTATTTGTTAGCAATGTGGGTGGTCAGTGGTGATTCAGATGTCCACTTCAGTTTTCTGATTTGGCTGATCCTTTCTCGGATTCAAAGGTAGAGTTGAAGGACGTTATCTAGGGTTTTCTGGCTGAGATAGGAAAACCTAATCCAGTGGATTTTTACCCCATATTGAAAATAAGGGTGTCAAACGGATTGATTTTAACCGGCCCGATCGACCCAGCCCGGTAATTCTAAGGACTTTAGGGGTTTAGATTCTACTCCGATTGGGTTTTTTATTTAAGCCCGATTAACCCAGTCAGGTTTGAGCCCGCTGGTTAATCCGCTCGACCCGACCCGATTAATATATATTTTTTTTTTTTGAAATTCAAAATTTCACGAACTTAAATTAAGAACTTAGTTTTAATACAATATTAATTTACTATCAAGTATTATTAATTTATTATATTAAGTAGCATATGTTTTATACTTTTATTTAAAGTAGTGTATTTATTGAATGGTGTATATATATATATGTGTGTGTGTGTGTATTTGTATATATCTTCTAAATCTAAAGTAGTATATATATTTAACGTATACATGTGTAATGTTTTATAAATTAGTATATAACTATATATATATATATATATATATATATATATATAGTTATATACTA
>NW_025888747.1:24331-30741 GCF_002878395.1 Capsicum annuum | reverse complement strand
CTTCTATAGAAGTGTATATTTAATGTATACATGTGTATATGTTTTATAAATTAGTATATAAGTATATCTATATATATTGTAATGTATATATTGTAGTATATTTTATAAGTAATAGTATATATACATTGAATGGTGCGTATATATAAGTAATTGACTAATTGTGTATATGTGTATATATATTTTAAATTCTAATGTAGTATATACTATATATATAGTGTATATATATTATTTAACGTATTTATAATGTATATAGGTGGGTATATGTAATGTATATTGAAAGAAAGTTTTTTTATTTTTATATTTTTGACCGGGTTTGACCGATTTTTTAACCGGGTTTGAGCGGTTTTGATGGGTTTGACCGGGTTGGGTTAAGTGGGCCGAGTTAGGGTGGGTTTTAATTTTTTTACTGTTGGGCCCGGCCCGGCCCGACTATCGCCAAAACCGTCCCGATTAAAATAGAAGGGCCGGTTTCGGGTTGGCCCAGCCCGGACCGTTTGACACCCATAGTTTAACCCTCTTTTAACTTCTTTGCGTATTTATTGTTTCATATTGTTGGTGCACAAGTACTTCTTTGCTACAACAACGCTATGAGGAACATAAAATCATATGAATAAAAGATTATTAGTAAAATTTACGATCTCTTGTTCCATTCCTTTATGTCAAATTTAACTCTGCGTACATACGCTACCTTATTTAGACTATATTTATACTATATCTTTAATCGCTTTTAAAATTAAATTATTTTTAAAAGTAAAAAATTATCATTTTCTTTAAAACAAACTACTATAAGAATGTAAAGTCACATAGATAGAAATTTTTTGGCATATTCATACACCTTAAGTATTTGTTTTTGACGTTTTTAGACTTTAGATGAAACTCTTTTTCCTACTAAGTACTCAAATATAATATTAAGAGCGTTTTTAATGAAAGAGTTCGTTTGCACACACACAAAAAAAAATACACAATAATACAAAAAGTGGAAAACAACTTACATATAAATAAAACTCAAATTTTATTTCACTATAAATATAATGAAGCAATATTCCTAAAAACAGAAACAACTACTCGAAAATTAATAAAAACTAAATTAACTAATCTAAAATTAAGAATCTTAAAACTAAATTAACTAATCTAAAATTAAGAAATATGTGATCAATGAGAGATTGATCCATGGATATTCTTAATTATTCTTGTCTCCCTTAGATGGAGAGGGATGTGGTGGATGCTTGAATTTTGGCCATGGATGATAAGGAAACTTGTGACGGAAACCACCAGAAGGCATGGGTGGATGAGCAAATGTCCATGGACGGGGATGGAACCATACATGACGCGGATACCAAAACCACCAATCTAGTTCCTTATCAGCGGCTTCTGTAGTTGCAATTTCCTTATCAACGGCTTCTATGGTGGCAATTTCAGACTTTGAAGATGGAGACGCACGTGGTGGATGCTTGAACCATGGATGAGAAGGAAACTTGTGGCGGAAACCACCGGAAGACATAGGTGGATGAGCAAATGCCCATGGACGGGGATGGAACCATCGATAACGATACCAAGACCACCACCAATCCGGTTCCATATTAGTTTCTGCAGTATCAATTTCATCGTTTGAGAATGAATTGAGATTCTCACTACTTGCTAAACATAAGTTAACAAGTAGGAAAAAGCAGATGAGAAAAGTAATAAAAGAATTTTTCTTAGCCATTGCTAATAGTAAGTTTTTGTTTTGTTTTTGTTTTTTGAAACTGTTGAGATGAAAATGAAGGTTGGTGTGGTGGGGATTTTATAGGGTTGTCAAGCAAGAGATTCATTTGGCATAGGAGAATTTTCAAGTTTATCAGTAGTTGATTTTCTTTGATTCATGCTTATCATAAATGAAATTTGAATATAAATTGAATTATCAAAAGTATTAGTAATTATCAAGAAGATAACAATGAATATCTATAGAGGTTGCTTTAGAATAATCTCTTCAAACATTTACTATTTGTGACATGAAATAGCTGCCACATATATGAATAACTCTTTTCAAAAAGAATCACGTTTAAGTGGTATTCTTATGGCAAACAATTACTTGTCATGTTTTACTTTTCGAAAGTCAAATTGTATTAAATTTGACAAACATTTTAAGGTATTATATATATTTTTCAGCATAAGGATTGCAACTTATAGTATTTCTATTGTATAGTTTTTGAATTTAATTTTAAAATATTAATTTAATTTAGTTTTAAAGCTTAGTCAAATTGGCTATTGTAAAGCAAAACGTGACATAATGAAGGAGGGCTAAAACTTACACGCACCCGATGTATACACCAAGTCAATACTATAGAGATACTTAGGAGCGAGATATTTTTAGGAATAGTTATATAGGTTTAGTCCCAAAAAAAAGTATAATATTATATTAAAAATGTTTTTAAATTAGCTTAACTCAATAAATTGATAATACTTAATTATAGTCTAATATTCATGAGTACAATAGGTATGGAAATTTGATAATATTATTGGGTAAAATTCGAATTCGATCAATGTTTAAATTGGAAGTTGACAATTTACATGTGCAAAAATGATAAGTCAAATATGAGTAAGCAGATATAACATAAATATCTAACCCTTTTATACGTAATTACACTCTCTCCCATTTTTTTAGTTACTGTATATATATTATAATTTTTATAAATTAGTAAATAACTATATCTATATATATTGTAATGTGTATATATTGTAGTATATTTTATAAGCAGTAATATATATACATTCAATGGTGCGTATACACGTGTATATATCTTCTATAAAAGCGTATATTTAATGTATACATGTGTATATGTTTTATAAATCAGTATATAACTATATCTATATATATTGTAATGTATGTATATTGTAGTATATTTTATAAGTAGTAGTATATATACATTGAATGGTGCGTATACACATGTATATATCTTCTATATAAGTGTATATTTAACGTATACATGTGCATATATTTTATAAATTAGTATATAACTATATCTATATATATTGTAATGTATATATATTGTAGTATATTTTGTAAGTAGTAGTATATATATATACATTGAATGGTGCATATACACGTGTATATATATTATATATTTAACGTATACATATGTATATATTTTATGAATTAGTATTTAAGTATATCTAAATATATTGTAATGTATGTATATTGTAGTATATTTTATAAGTATTAGTATATAGACATTGAATGGTGCGTATATATGAGTAATTAACTAATTGTGTATATGTGTATAAATTTTTTAAATTCTAATGTAGTATATACTATATATATAGTGTATATATATATTATACTATATGCCCGGTCCAACCCGTTTGACACCCATACCTTGAAGTCGTTTGGTTTGAAAATTGTTATCACGGGATAACTAATATCGGGATTAGTTATCCCGAGATTACCCGGGATAACTTATCCCATCATGTATATGGGATAAGTTATCCCGGGACTAAGGAGAAATGATGGAATAAGTTATCCCGAATTGAATTAATCCCTCCAACCAAATGAAGGAAAATGTGGTTTTTTATTTTATCCCGGAATAATTAGTTATCCCGGGATAACATTTTCCAAACCAAACAACCCCTGAGTTTGTTATCGATTCTACATTGGAGGTTGTATTCATCGGGGTAAGAGAACATGATGTATTTTTTAAAGATGATTTAATTAATTTAGTGTGTTAGTTTCATCGGGGTAAGAGAACATGATAGATTTGTTTCAGATAATTTAATTATTGTAGTATGTAAGTTTCATCGGGGTAAGAGAACATGATAGTTTGTTTAAGATGATTTAATTAATTTAGTGTGTAAGTTTCATTGAGGCAAGAGAACACGATGTATTTCTTTAAAATGATTTAATTAATTTAGTGTGTAAGTTTCATCGGGGTATGAGAACATGATATATTTCTTTAAAATGATTTAATTAATTTAGTGTTAAAACTACAAACCCAACAAATAATGGTGAGTGGTAGTTGATATAATAATAAAATAAGTGTGTGGTTATATGTTTGTTCAATAATAAAATAAGTGTGTGGTGTAAATATATGATACACTTACCAAATTTGTATTCATATAATTGTGTAGTCATTTGTCTATAAATAATCTGTAAGTTCATTGTATAAGATGTACCAAGCAATACAAGCTTATCTATTGCTTACTTCTCTTTTTTCTCTATAGCATCTTTTCTTATTTATTTTCTTGAGGTCTCGGTTTATTAATTTTCTCTAGTATCGGTATTCGATCCTGAGGTGTCCGGT
The DNA here is from genome assembly GCF_002878395.1 of Capsicum annuum. Taxonomy (NCBI): domain Eukaryota; kingdom Viridiplantae; phylum Streptophyta; class Magnoliopsida; order Solanales; family Solanaceae; genus Capsicum; species Capsicum annuum. The sequence continues at coordinate 26,464 of NW_025888747.1, read as the reverse complement.
GTTCGACAATTGGTATCAGACCTTGGTTGAAGGAGTGATAATTTTTTCTTGTCCCGTGATTGCAGCATTGTCTAATCTTTCACAGGAAGGAAAATTTTCCTCTCGTTCACTAACCTCTGTACAAGACACTATTAATACTTAGTGTTCCTCACTCTGTTGGAGTTTGTTCGAAGGTTCCTCGCTCGGTTGGTGTTTGTTCGAAGGTCCCTAACTTGCTCGGTGCTTGTCCGTGTGAAGTATTGTTCATGTCCAGCCTCGATAGTATTCCGATGGCACGATAACAGACCTACATGTTGGCGGCGGAATGGAGAAGCTCAACAACAACAATTACCACACATGGTCAACTTGCATAATGTTGTATATACAAGGGCGAGGCCTTTTGGGAGGTACCCAAAAATAAATCCGTGAGGACTTGGCCCAAATCGGACAATATCATACTAATGCACAATATTTCCACAAAGTGCAGTCACTATGTCGAGAGATTTCCGAATTGGATCCAGAGGCCCGTATTAATGAGACTAGGATGAAACGAATTATCATCCACGGTCTGAAGCCAGAATACAGAAGCTTTGTCGCTGCAATACAGGGATGGCAAAATCAGCCATCACTTGTAGATTTCGAGAATTTGTAAGTTGATCAAGAAGCATTCGCTAAACAAATGGGAGAAGTCTTACTAAAGAAAGAAAAAGAGGCACTCTACGCCAATAAAGGCAAGCGGAATTTCAAGCAGCAAAAGAATAATAGATCCAAGAAAAATGATGACGAATCAAAGGGTCATCAAGGCGAAGGAAGCACTCGTGAAGGGGGAGGCTCAAAGAAATATGAAAACAAGAAAAGATTTGAAGGAAAGTGTTACAAATATGGGAAAAAGGGTCACATGGCAAAGACCTGTCGTTCGAAGGAAAAATCTGTGGAAGGTAATGTCGTTACCTCCAACAGTGAATGTAGACACATAATTTTGCCCCTCCCCGAAAGTATTCTTACCATTTTACCCTCGTCTTAGTGTGTGCCCTCACCCGTGTTATAACCTCTTCACAAAAAGACAAAAATAATAATTCCTAACTAATTTTATCTTATTCTAACAACCCCTCCCTATTTAAAATGACACATCACCATCACCACCCTAACTACCCATGTGATCCCCCTCCTTTTTCTTGTCCACAAAGAAAGAATATATGGGGGACCCACCAAAATTCTCATATCATAACAAATCCATGCCCATTATAAAGGAAAATTCTAAGAGGGAAAAAGGGGGAGGCTCACTCTTTGATCATCATTTTCTCCACAATAACAACAATCACAAAATAATCTTGCTCACAAGAACAAAAAAAAAAAAAAAGGGGCGCCGATAAACAGTACCGGTGAACAGTAACGACGTGAAAAGTAATGGTGAACGGGTCATTATTTGTCTAGTTGGATTATTGGTGTTAAGGTTCGACTCGAGGTTTTCGGGTGCGGACTCTCTTTATTCGAATAACATTGAGTTTGAAAGCTTCAAATTTAAGGTCCAATTCTTTCTTCTCTTTCATTTAATTCTTATGTGATTGTGATTGCGTGTGATTCGATACTGTGGTTTGTTTGTTGATGTGAACTGTTGGTGACATTTGGGTGTGTGATGTGCTAAGCATGATTGGTGAATTTTCGTAATTCTCGATTGGTGGATTGTGTATTGAAATGGGTTAATCACGTGGTTGAGAACGAATTAGGGTGGAGATTAAAAATTGAGGAAAATGAATATTGATTAATTTTGATGTATTGATAATGTTAAACATGATAGAATTGTGATACGTTGAACTTGGTAGGCAAACGTAGGTCGAGTAGGCAAATTTAGGAATAACGATTTGTTGGAGTGTTTGAATATGTGTGTGAATGGTACTTTCTACTTTATTGCATGAAAAGTTTAAATTGTACTCATTTGGCCGGGGAATTCCCCGAAGTAACATGTACACAAAGGAGGCTCGTGATCAAGGCCCGGAACGTCGGGTGGAGTTTAGTTTAGGATTAGTTTAGAATAGAATAGGTTTTATATTTCAGCACCTCTTTTATTTTGGATTGTATAATTTGGACTGAATATTATTTTGGTTTGTTTTGAATTTTGTGTGATTTGTTTGTTTGCTTGTTTTGTGCGTTTAT
>NW_025888747.1:0-21331 GCF_002878395.1 Capsicum annuum | reverse complement strand
GTATCGGCTTTGTTTGGCATTATGGGTGTATAAACATTGTTTGTGATTATTGTTTGTGTTATTGTTATCACTGTTGTGCGTTTTTGTGCTCTTTGTGTACAGTATTTATCCTATATATTACCGCTTTTATATCTGACATCATGTGTCTACCCCCAGGCCTTCTTTCTGCAACAAGTTCGTAGTACACGCATTGTACACGACCTCTAATTGAGTCATCTTTATTTTAGGGGGAGCCGTCGGTGTTATGGAGTAGGAGGAAAGCAAAGCAGCCATTATCGACCATACGCTCCCCCGAACAGCCTTGTTAGTAAACCACAATGTAGGGCAGCCTTTAGGTCATGCTTATGTGCATCATACTGAGACCTAGCGGGACCCACATGACCCTTTGTAGGAGACTCACCTCTAACGCATCCCTACATGCTAACTGTTGCATCTTTAAGGGTAACGTGGTCATTTGACGGACTCATTTGAAAAAAAAAAATATTTGTTAGGAGTAAGGTGCGTAGGCAAAAAAAGAAAAAGAAAAAAAAAAGAAAAAAAATGGAAAAAGTGAGTCGAAAAGAATGAATCAAAAAGAGTTTCGTAGTTTTTAAAGTTTTTTATGGCTTTTATTTTTCAGTCTTCCAAAATTCAAAAGGACTTTTTAACCTTTCGCACTCATTTTCTCAAAAACATCAAAAAGATTTTCCTTTGTCTCGTTTAGAGTGCATTCACAATTCGAAAACTTCAAAAAGATTTTTTTCATTCATAGGATGTGTTTATAAAAGAAAAATGAGAAAAAAAAAATGTTAGAAATTTTTTACATTTCGTATAACGAAAATACCAAAAAGATTTTTCTTTTATAGTTGTTGATGTCATTTTTCTGTGAAGTATCAAAATGAAAACTCAAAAGATTTTATTAACATGGTTCATCGTCTGTCTTTGGTCATGTCTCTTAAGTCAGGGACTAGCCTGTTATTTAATAATTAATTGTCCAATCTGGACGAACTACGCGCCCCTGATTCTCCTCTTTCGGGAGTGAGATATGTAGGCAGCCTATTGTTGTTTCGGGGATCTTATTTGAAAAATCCAAACATATTTTTTCACTCTCCATTTAGAGTAGGCGTTTCATATACGTCTTTAAAAGAAAACTACAAAAAGATTTTCCTTTAATAGGTTCAAGTTTCATTTTCACATGAAATTCAAAAATCGACAACCCAAAAAGATTTTTCTTTGGTAATCACTGGTTTCATTTTGTATAGAGATTTAAACCTAAAAAAAAAAAGATTTTCGTCAATTCTTTTGACACTTTGTTTCAAGAAAGAAAAAAGAGTTTAATTGGCCATTTTGGCAAAACTTCACGAACTACGCACACCTGATTCTCCCCTTTCGGGGGTGAGATACGTAGGCGCCCTTCTAGGGTTCGGTGATTTTTATCAAGAAAAAAAGAAGAAGAAGAGGTTTTGAAAAATCGTTGAACTCTAATGCATTTGCTATCTCTTGTCCAATTAGTTTAAGGTGGTTGGTTTGTGGCATTTTGGCTGATCCTCCATATTGCTCCAAGTCACAGAGAAAGTTATGGCCAATAAGAATACCGAGTTTGTTATCACTAATCAGATGGGGAGTTTGGGGAATGAGAATGTAGGAGCTAATGAAGAGATTCGAAAATTGAGGCAGCAAATGATAGAAATGCATCGATCTTGGGCTAATGGGTTGCCGTGTCCTCCATTTCCCGTAGATAATCTAGAATATCTTTCTAGTTTGCCTCCAGTGTCACATGCATAATTTTCTATTTTGGTCGACACGCCACAACATGCATCAGGACCTACTCCGGGGGAATATCTTTCTAGGTCGCCTCCAGTGTCACATGCATAATTTCCTATTTTACTATTCATGCTTTTGCATTCCCACTCCCGTCTGAAGCTCCTGCTTTTAATGTCAATCCAACGGTTGTGATTCCTCACTCTACAAGCGACCCTGTATTGAATATTTTTAGTGATAAACATTACGCTCCCGAGCCCACATTTAAGCCGACTGGTCCTTATGACTCCCCTCAACTGCCTGAATTTCCTCCAAAAACTGAGAATCCTGTTATGACAAAAGAACAAGAGGAAATAGCCAGAAAATTGAGAAGTTTGGAACTGACTATGAAAAACTTGCAAGGACTTGGAGGGTACAAGAGTGTCTTATATAAAGATCTGTGCATGTTTCCTGGTGTACATCTTCCTCTTGGTTTTAAAATGTCGAAGTTTGAGAAGTATGATGGACATAATGATCCTGTAGCGCATTTGAGACGCTATTGCAACCAGCTAAAGGGCGCTGGAGGGAAGGAAGAATTACTCATGACATATTTTGGTGAGAGTCTTTCAGGTCTAGCTTCAGGATGGTTTGTTGACCAAGACATCGACAAGTGGAACAACTGGGATGACCTTGCTAACGAATTCGTGCAACAATTTCAATACAATATGGAGTTGATTTCTGACGAGAAATCCCTAACTGGTATAAAAAAAGAAGAATACTGAGAGTTTCAGGGAGTGTGAGATCAGATGGCGCAAACAAGCTGCTAGAGTAAAACCGCCAATGAAAGAAAGTAAGATAGTGGAGGTGTTTATTCAAGCGCAGTATGAAACATATTATCAACACTTGTTACCTGCATTAGGCAAGCCATTTATTGAGGTCCTCAAAATGGGGGAGATGATAGAGGATGGAATTAAGACTGGTCGCATTGTGAGTTTTGCAACATTGAAAGCGACTACTCAACCAATTCAAAAAGTTTCGGGAAGTATGGGAGGAAAGAAGAATGAGGAAGATGCATCTGCCATTGCAGTTGGACAACAGGCATGGGCAAGAGGACCACACCATCGTTACCCACGGGCTCAAACCTAAGTTTATGCCCAATCTCTGCAGAATTTTTACCAAAATCCATTATATCTCATTCCCCCACCTCCATATCAAGTGTATAATGTGCAACCTTATGTTCAACCTCCATCTTACCCACACTGGCGTGCACCAACTCTGTAGAGTCATCCTCGAACTCCATATATATACCGAAGCCCTTCTAAGCCTGATTTTTAATTTAAGCCAACTAATGAAATGAGACAGAAGTCGAGGGATAGCTTCACCCCCATTGGAGAGTCGTATGCAAGTTTATTCTAGAGATTGGTACAGCAGGGTATGATCACTCCTCTCCTTGGGTATACTCCTGACCCATAGTCAAGAAGTTTTGATCCTAATGTACGATGTACATATCATTCCGATGTTCAGGGTCACAGTATTGAAGATTGTCGTGCTTTGAAAAGAGAAATTAAAAAGATGATTTAAGATAAATTAATCATGGTGCAGAACATTGACAGTGAGGAAAACTCTAGTCATGCTGATATGCAAACTAGTGGCTAAGATGTCAGGCTGAGCAATTGAGAAGTCACCCCTCTCCTTACCAGAAAGGGGTTTGGTAGCTTGTTTTATGTTATTTTCTGTTCTCCGAATTATTTCAAGGTTGTAGTTCGGGATCTGTCTTGTTTTGTCCTTTTGTTGTTTATGTTCAAACTCTTCTATCTTTTGTTTCGACTAAATGAAGTGTCTCATTTTCCTTTGTGTTTTAAATATGTGTTGTTTGTTTGTTTTCTTTACATAGTACATTTTGTGTTGACTCTAGTGATATGACATGCTAGTGAAATTTTCAGCCAGATCTTAAAATCCAGTTTAAGCATGAACATTGAATCAGAGGGTTATAGTTAGAAAAAAAAAGCATATGAGAAAATAGTTAGAGTGCTGAGACATTTGGTGACAAGTTAAGGCAATTATTTTGAGAATCACAAGAACAACTTGGTCATCGTCGAAAGGCAAGCCCCAATTAGGTCAAATAGTGGACGTGTGATCCATATATCAAGAGAAATAAGAAGATAAGCAGCTCCATAAAAGCATGAGTCATTCGATGTGAGGAATGTATAACAAAGGCGGAGTTTGTAGAAGAAGTAGTGACGCACAAACTCAATCTGCTTAAAAATATATCGCAAATGATCTTCATCTCTCACTTTCATATTACATGATATGTACTTGCATTTTCAAGGATTGATATGACGAAGACATTTTATTCTGCTATCCAAACATTGTGTCATCCTTTGTTTACCCCATTTGAGCTTCAGTCCTATTTTATTTGATACCCCTATTTTGGAATCAATATAGTCAGCAAAGCTCAAAAGAAAAGTGTCGAGCAAAACAATAGATTCAGAAAAAGTTCAAAAAAAAAAAATATGTCCAAAAATAAAAAAGTGTCAAGACAAATAGAGTCAGAAAAATCCAAAGAGAAAAGAGTCAACAAAAGAAAAAAATTAGAATCAAGTAAAGAACAAGCTGCCAGAACTACGCGTGACCTGATTCTCCTCTTTCGGGGGTGAGATGCGTAGGATGCCCTACTAAGTGCTTGGTCCAACCAAATAAAAAATTTAGAATCACCCATTCAAAAGAAACTGGGGCATGAGTTAATCCTCATTGTTGGAGTCGATTCCAAAAATTGTAAGTCCTAACCCACTTCAAGTGTCGTTTGGGCCTCATGCCATCCTTTCTTTCTAACCCAATCCAAAATCCAAGTTACAACCAAAGAAAGACCTTCAGATCAATCTTTGGGGATGTTAAGGAAAAGCATGCAAGGGATATGATGATGTATTTGGGAACTACCTGTCTTCCTCAGCACAAGGAATCAAGAGAGAAATAAAAATGAGAGAGTCTTATGGAAAACCCTCACGGGCACCGTAAGGCGATGGTAAGTTGAGAGAAATAAAAATAAGAAAGTCTTCTCGGTGAAAACCCTTACGGGCACCATAAGACGAATGAGGTCTCTGAATGCAATTGGCCTAAGAGAGCAACTCAGTTTTAAGGCCATTAACTCAACAACAATTGGTAGAAAGTTTGGATGGAAAGATCAGGTATCTTAATCCAAAATGCATGGCATAATCATTAGAGTTGACTGTCATGTCTAGAAAAAATTTTCATTTCTTTGTTTTAAATGGGGACACTTATTGTCTTTTCTTTCTTCTCTTTATTTTTATTTTGTTTTCTTGAGTCAATTGTCCAAATAAAAGTCATTGTCATTTTCTCTTGTCTTTGAGTCAAGTTCGTGTCAAAATAAGTGAGAAAGATTTCAAAACTGGCTACCAGTTTCTTCAATTGTACAAAGCAAGACAAAAGGGCCAACACATGCTAAAGACATGATTGTGAGCCAAAACAAAGCATGCAGAAAATTTTTTGTCAACCGACAAGTCTGGGAACTCATGAAAATACCAAGGTTCAAAGAGTTTATCTGAGAAGCATGGCAAAGCAGGGATACTGTATTTGTTTCAGAGTCACTCTTAATAATCTGAGTTCGGATCAATGATACAACAATCCAGTGACATATGCTAATGGTTGAAAGCAAGATTAAATGCGACTGGGGCAAGAGCGATTTTCACGAAAGCCAAAGCCGCAAACCAGCCACCATGGTTTTAAACTAACAAGTTTTCTTTGTATGAAACAGGAACACATGTTACCTTCGAATCAAGAATTTCAAAGCCTAAACATTGAAAGTTGCAATACCGCACTTCCACAAATGAAGGAGACAATATTTCTGCACATATTTGGTATTCAAAGCCATGGTAAAACTCATAATTCAAGATTTCTAGGAGACACACTTCCTTGTAAGGAGACACACTTCCTTGGTTGGATAATTCAAACAACATTTGTAAGGAGATGCACTTCCTTGTTAGAGCAATTCAAGAGACATTTATTTGGAGATGCACTTCCTTGTTTTTTTAATTCAAGCGACATTTGTAAGGAGACACACTTTCTTGTTTAGGCAATTTGAGCAACATTTGTAAGGAGAAGAACTTCCTTATTTGGTTAATTCAAGAAACATTTTTGAGGGGACGCACTTCTTTATTTGAGTAATTCAAGAGACATTTGTTAGGAGACGCACTTCCTTATTTGGTAATTCGATCGACATTTGTAAGGAGACACACTTTCTTGTTTGGTAATTCGATTCACACTTGTAAGGAGACACACTTCTTTGTTCGGGTAATTTCAGCAATATTTGTAAGGAGACGCACTTCCTTGTTTAGGTAATTCCAGCAACATTTGTAAGGGGACGCACTTCCTTGTTTTGACAATTCAAGCAACATTTGTAAGGAGACACACTTTCTTATTTTGGTAATTCAAGCGCTATCATAAGGAGACGCACTTTCAAAGGAGACACACTTCCTTGTTTGGTAATTCGATCGGCATTTGTAAGGAGACGCACTTCCTTGTTCGGGTAATTCCAGCAACATTTGTAAGGAGATGCACTTCCTTGTTTGATAATTCAAGCAACATTTGTAAGAAGACGCATTTCCTTGTTTGGTAATTCGAATGACATTTGTAAGGAGACGCACAAAATGCTGAAGAGGAGGAGTTAGCCCTTACAATAACAACATCTAGTAAAATTGATTATGAAAATGACTGGATCGTTGACTCAGGTTGCTCAAACCATATGAAGGGTGATAAAGATAAGTTGGAAAACTTATCAAAATACAAGGAAAGTCGTGTGGTGGTGATCGCAAACAACTCTAAGTTACCAATTGCTCATGTTGGTAGTACAGTGGTGTGTCCTCATAGCAACAGTATCGAAGTGACACTTCAAAATGTCTACCATGTTCCAGGGATGAAGAAAAATCTTCTTTTTGTGTCACAGTTAACATCTTCAGGCTATTTTGTTCTATTTGATCCACAAGATGTGAAGGTATATCATGACCTTGAGATTTCCAAGGAGCCAGTGATGAAGGGACGAAGATTAGAGTCGGTCTATGTGATGTCAGTAGAAACGGCATACGTAGAGAAGACAAGAAGGAACGAGACGACAGACTTGTGGCACATGCGGCTGAGTCACGTTAGCTACTCCAAGCTAGATGTGATGATGAGGAAGTCGATGCTAAAAGGACTTTCTGAACTTGAGGTAAAAACAGACACAATTTGTCCAGGCTGTCAATATAGGAAAGCTTATCAATTCCCGTACGAAGAGTCCAAATTTAAAGTAAAGGAACCATTAGAGTCAATCCACTCTGATGTGTTTGGACCTGTTAAACAAGCCTCCATTGGTGGGATGAAGTACATGGTACCCTTCATTGATGATTTTTCCAGATATGTGTGGGTTTATTTTATGAAGGAAAAATCGGAGACTCTATCAAAATTCAAAGAATTTAAAAAGGTTTCAGAAGCAGAGGTCAACAAAGGCATTGTATGTCTACGCACTGATAATGGGGGAGAATATACTTCAGATGAGTTTTCTGAATTTCTTTAGGATTGTCGAATATGCCATCAATTCACATGTGCGAAAACTCCACAAAAAAATGGTGTTGCAGAAAGGAAGAATAGGCAGCTGGCAGAAATATGTCGAAGTATGCTTCATGCAAGGAACGTACCGAGACGTTTTTGGGCAGAAGCGATGAGAACTGCGGCCTATGTAATCAATAGGCTTCCTCAACAAAAGTTACATTTCCTTTCACCCTTTGAAAATCTATGGAACATGAAGACTACAGTTAGCTATTTTTGAGTTTTTGGATGTGTATGCTATGTATTTGTGCCTGATCACTTACATAGCAAAATGGAAAAGAAAGTTGTAAGGTGTATCTTTGTTGGCTACGATAGTCAGAGAAAAGGGTGGAGATGTTGTGATCCTACAACGAAAAAATGCTACACATCTTGAAATGTAGTATTTGATGAAGCTTCTTCATGGTGGTCCTCAGATAAGGAGACATTGCCAGACTCAGATACTCTTAAAGACAAATTACAGTCTTCACAAATTCAGATGAGTAGGTGAAACTGATGTCGTTAATGATAATGGAGATGTCGAAGAAAGTGTAACTCAGAATCCATGGCAAACCGATGTATACCATCATCCAAGCGAACATGGGGAACCTGGTGAAGTGGAAGCACCAACTCCACTTAGAAGATCAACAAGATTTTCGAAGCCAAATCCAAAATACGCTAATGCTGCTATATTGGAGGAGGTCGATTCAAAAGAGCTGGAGACATTTGAAGAAGCATCTCAAAATCCAGAATGGACCAAAGCAATGAAAAAGGAGATTACTGCTCTTGAACAAAATCAGACTTGGGATCTTGTTCCAAAGTCAAGAGACGTGAAGCCTATCTCGTGCAAATAGATTTACAAGATAAAGCATCGTACAGATGGATCGATTGAGAGGCACAAGGCTCGATTGGTAGCTAAAGGATTCTCTCAACAATATGGGCTAGATTATGATGAAATGTTTAGCCGGTGGTGAAGATCACAACAGTGCGTGTCCTACTGGCTCTAGCAGCTAGTAAGGATTGGAACCTGTGGCAGATGGATGTGAAGAACGCATTCCTGCATAGAGAGTTAGATCGAGAGATTTACATGGATCAACCAATGGGTTTTCAGAATCAAGACCATCCTGAATATGTTTGTAAGCTTCGGAAGGCGCTTTATGGGTTGAAACAAGCACTTAGAGCTTGGTATGGTAAGATTGCTGAATTTCTTATGCATTGTGGTTACTCGGTGGCACCTGCAGATCCCAGTTTGTTTGTCAAAGAAAATGGAGGAAAACTAGTTATAGTACTAGTATATGTCGATGATTTGATCATCACGGAAGATTGTGAAGATGAAATTCTTCGAACAAAGGAGAATCTATCTATTCGATTCCAAATAAAAGAATTGGGTCAACTCAAGCATTTCCTCGACTTAGAGGTTGATCGTACTGAAGAAGGAATTTTTCTACACTAGCAAAAGTATTCCAAAGATTTGTTGAAAAATTTTGGAATGACTAACTGCAAGCCGATTTCAACTCCAATTGAGCAGAATGTCAAAATGTGTGCTCATGAAGGGAAGGACTTGGAAGATGCTACTATGTATCGACAATTGGTTGGAAGTTTGATCTAATTAACACTTACGAGACCCGATATTTCATTTGCAGGTGGGGTGATGAGTCGATACATGCAAAATCTGAAAAAGCCTCACTTGGAAGCAGTTCAAAGGATTTTGAGATATGTCAAGGGTACGCTTGGCTATGGCATCATGTACAAGAAAGGTGGAAATTACAAATTAGCTGCCTACTCTGATGCTGACTATGTTGGTGATTATGATACACGATGTTCAACAACAGGGTATGTGTTTATGCTTGGATCTGGAGCAATTTCTTGGTGTAGCAAAAGACAACCAACTGTCTCGTTGTTAACAACAGAAGCAGAGTACAGAACAACAGCGATGGCAGCTCAGGAAATTACTTGGCTTACCCAACTTTTGAAGGATTTGCATCAACCAGTGGAATATGCAATTCCTTTGTATTGCGATAACCAATCGGCAATACGTTTAGCGGAGAATCCGGTGTTCCACTCAAGGACCAAACACCTGGAAGTGAATTACCATTTTCTCCGTGAAAAGGTTCTTAAAGAAGAAATACAAATGGTGAAGGTCAAAACAGAAGATCAAGTTGCAGACCTGTTCACAAAAGGCTTGAACGGCACAAGCTCGATAGCTTCTCTTATCAACTAGGAATGAAGACTAAGATGGAAGTTGGGTTTGAGGGGGAGTGTTAAAACTACAAACCCAACAAATAATGGTGAGTGGTAGTTGATATAATAATAAAATAAGTGTGGTTATATGTTTGTTCAATAATAAAATAAGTGTGTGGTGTAAATATATGGTACACTTAGCAAATTTGTGTCCATATAATTGTGTAGTCATTTGCCTATAAATAGGCTTTAAGTTCATTGCGTAAGATGTACCAAGCAATACAAGCTTATCGATTGCTTACTTCTCTTCTTTCTCTATAGCATCTTTTCTTGTTTATTTTCTTGAGATCTCGGTTTAGTAATTTTTTCTAGTGTCGGTGTTCGATCCTGAGGTGTCCGGTGTTCAACATTTAGTGTGTAAGTTTCATCGGGGGATGAGAATATGATATATTTGTTTAAGATGATTTAATTAATTTAGTGTATAAGTATGCTAGATTATATTTGTTATGGTTAATTGTATAGCGATATATTATAGTTTCTTCCAATTGCTATAATTATGGGTTTTTTAACTACTATAATTTATGGTTATATACTTTGACGTACAAATGAAATAGGACTTATTTGCTGGGGCTACGGATACAACTTAAAGCACAGTAGAATGGGCAATGACAAAAATACTTAAACAACCTGAAATTATGAAGAAAGCTCAAGCTGAACTTGCAGAAATCATTGAAAAAGAAAAATATATTAAAGAAGTTGATGTGTCTCGACTCACTTACTTACAATGCATTATTAAAGAAACCTTAAAAATGCACCCACCAGTTCCGTTTCTTCCACGCAGTGTGCAACAAGATGTTGAATTGTGTGATTATATTATCTCGAAGGGCTCACAGGTATGACTGACAATTAGAGTTAATGCACTATAATATGATTTGGTCAATCCGAGCAAGCTTGGATAGCTGAGCTAAGTATATTCTGGGTCAGTTTGGGCGCAACTCAAGTCAGTTCATCTAAAAATTGGAAGATAATTTCAGCTAAATATGTATGGTACTCCAAATTTACCCATAAAAAAAAAATTATCAGAATATATTTTTAAAAAAAGATACTTCTTTTTGTTTGATATGTTAGTTATTTTCATATTAAATAAAATAAAATTTAGTTTATTTGGTAATAAGATAAATAAAAAATATAAAACTTAGATAAAGTTGGACGAGATAACTTATATATGACTCATTATCTAGTCTATTTTAGTCCAAATTATCTTTGGATAGTTAATGATTTGATTATTTATTGATTAGCCATTTTGATCCATTGAAATATAATTTAACTCACTTATTTGACATCCTTACTGACAGGTTCTAATCAATGTATGAGCGATTGATCGAAATGTTACTTTTTGGGAGGACCCTTTAATATTTAAATCTGAGAAGTTTTGGGGTTCGAACATGGACATACGAGGACAAAATTTTGAATTGATTCCGTTAAGTGATGGTCGAAGAATATGTCCTGGTTATCCACTAGGATTGAGAATGATTCCTCTAATACTGGGCTCACTTTTAAATTCCTTCAATTGGAAGTTTGAGGCAGATACCAAAGACTTAAGACATGGAGGAGAAGTTTGGTCTCAGCTTAGCCAAAGCTCATCCTCTGCAAGCTATTCCATCTCTGCTTTGAGTTTGTGTGGCCATTAAATATTTATCTTTATTCGATATTTATATTGAATCAATCAGAAGTGAATCCAGGATCCGAACTCACTTGGTGCCAAATAATTTTTCAATATAACTTACGGAGAGCAATCAGAGAGAGAGAGAGCAAGCAGCAACAGCACTGTAGCAGCAACCGGAAACCTCAAGAACAAGAGTCTCAGTCGATGTTTTGATTTGGAATTTAGAAATATATTTTTTTTTAATTTGGAAATAGGAATTTGGCTTTAATGAAAAATTATTAACAAAAGTGGTTTTAAAAATTAAATGTTGCCAGCAGGTTTCGAACACAAGATCTTGGAGCTACAAAACCAACACTTTGCCACCCACACTAGACAAAGTCTTTTTATTATGGGTGGCAGACTTAATTTTTAACTATATCGGCATATATATAAAGTTATATAGAGAGAGTTTCCGTCGAAGTTTGCGGGTGGCGTGCCACCCCACGGGCCTTAATAGATCCGCCCCTGGAATCAATGTTTCTCCCAAATGAAAGACTTTTAGATAGCATTATGCTAAAATCGTATATTCAAAGAATCACATAATTTTAAGAAACACACGAAACTTTAGAAGATTATTTCAATTGGATTTTTTTTTTTTGATTTTCCATCCGGTGTTTGGTACCCGCATTGGAGTCCGACTAATTCGGATACGCGCTGGATAGGGCTCTGTTCGGAGTTTTCTTCATGCCCAGAGTCAAATCCTCGACCTCTGGTTAAGGATAGACTGTGGAGCAACCCCATCCGCTGCACCACAACATCTATGACTAGAGGTTTACTATTAGGAAATTGTCCTAAAATATACTTACTGTTATATGTCCACTATTAAATGGTAATTAACTCCACTATTTATCTTTACTTTAGGGGTGGAGCTAGCTATTTGGTTGGGATCATCTGAACCCCGTCAGCAGAAAAATATACTATTTATATATGTTTTAAATTATTTTTATGTATCTATAGTAAATTTTTGAATCCTCATCAGCTAGGTTTTCTTCAAATATTGAATCTCTTAATTAAAATTCTGACTCCGTCTCTGCATTACTTCCTTCTATAGGAAGGTAATCTTTATTATTCATAGCCACTATTCTTATTCTTGTAACATTACACCTCTATTACCTCCTCCTTTATCTTTATAGTTAGTGTCATGTCTATAACATCCTTTTATAATTTTTTTTTATGATTTGATATAAATTTTAAAATTTTAATACCATTTTGAAGTTTACAATAATAGACTATCATATATTTATAATGGATAATTGTTAATTAACAATTTATTTTAATATTGAGAATAGTCATGATTGAAGAGATAAATTAGCTTGTGACTTGAGGTAAGTTTTCTAAAATTTTAATATATTTTTTTTGTTTATAAAAATAAATTATCATGTATTTTAATTTACATTTGCTAATTGAGAAGTTTTCTTTAGTAATTTTAGTATGTTTTTTAAGTTTAAAATAACAAATTATCATGTATTCTCGATAGATAATTGTTGATTGAGATTTTTCTTGTGATTTTTGTTCATATTGACTTATTTAAAATTTTGACCAGATTTCTTAGATGTTAAATTCCATCACAATAAATTAGTTAGTCATTCTAATTCTATATGAATTCTCTATTAAAATTTAATAATATGAAATTGTTTCAATTGTCAGTAAATGCATATCGTCATTATTTTTAATATTTTTTTTAGGTACAAGCTATATCATTTAAATAAATATAAAATTTAAAGACTAAAATCTACCATAATGGCTAAAACAATTGCAACGATATATGATTTTGTAGTATCAAAGTAATTTTATATATAAAGGAAAAAATACATAAAGTAGCATACTTAAGTATTAAATTACAAAAAAGTAGCAACACTTTTATCAAATTACATTTTGTAGCATATGTATTTGTATTTTTGTAGTAATAGTTTGCAAAAATACAAAATACATATCGATCATAAGGGCAGTAAAAATCATATGTATTTGTATTTTTGTAGCAACAGTTTGCAAAAATACAAAATACAACTTGCTATATTATATAATTATGAAACTATTGCTATGAAACTCATAATTAAGGGGACAAATATGCTATTTCTGAATTTTTCTCTTTTATAAAACTGAATTCACAAAACGAGCTACAAGCGCGGGGCGTATCCTAAACTAGTAGTATTAAGCTTGGCAGGCAAAATTGATAGGAGTTCGAGGATCAATACAACACTTTATTTTTTCTTATTTTTTGTTCTTTTTATCTTTTTCTTTAATTCTTCTTTACATACTATTCTTTCTTACTTCATACTGATTCTCTTTTTTTTTAAAAAAAAAAAGATCTTTTGATATGCAATTTTCTTGCGTATTACATACCAATGAGTATTAGATTTTAAAACATCATATAAATATTAATAAAAATATATTTGAATTTGTAAATTATAAATTAAGAAAAAGAAGTATTAAGCTTTTTAAAATTTAAACTTTACTTTAATTTTTCATTAACGTTCGTGTTAAGTGTAAATAATTGATTCAAAGTATAATTCTTGATTCATTTTCAATTATACATCCTAACAACACACAAAGAAAATAAAATATGAATATATTGAGGTGGCAATCTTAAATAGTTTATATGGGTTCAAACTTTAATATGAGATTTTCTTTTAAGGCTTTTTATTCCTATAAAAATAAAATGAACTGCATATAATAAAAAATGCTAAACAAATGTATATATTCAATCGATTTATATATATATAAATTAAAAAGATAAATAATCCAAATCGAAGCAGAAATTCAGACAACCCAACCCGTTTAATCGACCCAAACTATTAACACCTGAAAGCTCCAAAATTTGGATTTGCCTCTGGTTGTTGATAATAATTCCTCTCGATAAAAAGAAAATGTCTTATATATTATCATTTCAATCTTTAATTATTAAAACTAAAATACTTGGTTTAGTGTAAATATCAAATACAGATCAGATATGTACTGATTTGGAAACATCAAAGCAGAGATGGAATAGCTCGTAAGGGATGGGCTTTGCCCAAGGTGATACCAAACTTCTCCTCCATGTCTAAATCTTTTGGTCTAATACCTCCCTCAAGTTTCCAATTAAAGGAATTTAAAAGTGAGCCCAATATTACTGGAATCATTCTCAATGTCAGTGGATAGCCGGGGCATATTCTTCGACCAGCACCAAATGGAATTAACTCAAAATCTTGTCCTCGCATGTCCATATCTGAGCTCCAAAACCTCTCCGGTTTAAAAATTAAAGGGTCCTCCATGAAGTAAAATCTCGACCAATCGCCCACACATTGACTAGAACCTGTGATTAAGGACGTCAAATGAACGAGTTAGATTATATTTGATGGATCAAAAGGTCTAATGAAAAAAATAGGCAAGTCATTAACCTCCCCTACAAATTATTTGGATTAAGATAGACTAAACAATGAGTCATATATAATCTAACCCGTTCAATTCTAACTAAGTTTTAATTTCGTTGTCTGTTTCTTATTTTCTTTATTACCAAATAAAACTTTATTTTCTTTATTGTGAAAAATACAACATATCAAACAAAAAAGTTTTCTTTAAGTAATTGCTGCATACCTGTGAGTCTTTTGGAATGATGTATTCACATAAATCAACATCTTGCTCTACTTTGCGCGGGACTAGGAACGGGACCGGTGGGTGCATTCTTAATGTTTCTTTGACAATGCATTGCAAGTAAGGCAGCCGAGAAACAATATAATCATAAATAGCAGTAATACAAAGGAAATCCATAAAAAAACAGAAAATACCCAATTACCTCCCGAATTATATCCAAAAAGGTTATGACACACCTCAACTTAAAGGGGGTCCTATTATCCTCTGAACTAACTAAAAGTGTAATTTTGACACCCTTAGTGCCTATGTGGCACACACATGTGCCTACGTGGACACTTCAGTGGTTGTGCCACTTAGGCACTAAGGATGTCAAAACTACACTTGTAAATAGTTTAGGAGGTTAATAGGACCCCCTTTAAGTTAAGGTATGTCATAACCTTTTTGAGTATAGTTCAGAAGGATAATTGGGTATTATCTCTAAAAAAGAAAAAATTAAACTATCAGATTAAATTGACATATAATAACATGTAATTCTTTTTCTCAATTGGATAATAGGATCAATTCAATATATTTTTCTATATATGTCAGCTGGATACATGCATATGTCTGATTCTTTTTCTGTAATTTTTTATAAATATATGTAGATAGTTCCTAGGAATGGGAGGCCTATAGCAAAGAGATAGAAAGATAGGCTATCATACTTTACCATTTACACCTCTAAAATGTAAAATACTTAATTATATTATGCTGACGATTTATATGACTTAAAACTTATAAATTAATGAAAAGAGAGCACTAACCAGGAACATAGACTTGATGTGATTATGATTGATCTCTTTAGGGTTTTCTTCACTAATGTTGAGAAATGCTTCCAAAACATCATTTCTTTCACTGTGAAACCTTCTCTTTTCCTCCAACCGTTCGTTGATCAAACCATCAAAAAGTTTAACCAACTTACCAAAATAAATGGTTGTGTTACGTCTTATTCCTTGAAGATCAATCTTTTTAAATATCGGAAAAAAATCACCTAGGTTAGGCTTCCCTACCTCAGCCATGATACACCAGATAACCTCCTTCAACTCTACCTTTAAACCCAAAAATGAAAAATCATATTCTATACGTCATTAATTTCTACAAAAGAAAAACTCATTTAAGGGTAAGGATGTCAAAATCTAAGTTGCTCAGACTCTTCAAAAATGTCTACGGGTGTGTGTCGGATCCTTCAAAAATACACGAGTGCGGCAATATTATTTTTGAAGAGTCCGAGCAACTTAGGTCAAAACCACATTTCAGAAAAAAGCACCATAAAAAGTTTGATCAATAGTACTGCCCTTGTCCCAATATATGTGGCACAATTGGATTTTGAGATTCAAACTTCATACTTTGACCATGAATGTGGATAGAGAAACCTAAAATTTTTTGAAATAAAATTTATGGGTGGTAGCTACGTAAAAAATACCATAAATCATAATATGAACAACTTAAAATATTTCAAAGCCATATACAGAATTTCGATCAGAAAACAATTTGGTTGACTCTCGAATTCTAACTATACCTCATAAATTGAGAGGGAGGAGTACAATATTAGGATATGTGACATGTGGCCCAATTATTAGTGACTCTAAACATTTGACACCCCTATTATAACATAACTCATTCATTGTAACAAATACATTAATCTCTCTACCTTTAAATCGAAATAAAGGTCATAAGCAGTAATATCAACATTATTTTGTAGTATAATATCAATACTCAAATAGAGATTTGAACTCTTACCTTTGAATCTGAAAAAGGATCAGCCAAGTCCTTGGAAAAAAGGGTGTTTGACAACAAGTTGAGATTTGTCTTGAAAACAACTTGACCTATATCCACAACTTTACCTTCTTCACAACATTTTTCACAATAAGCAATCAAATCTTTCACCTTTTGAGACCTTAGATGTTGATTTGCATCAAGCCTATTTGAAGTGAAGATATTTGTGTTCAAGATTCTCCTAAGCGTTCGCCATTGAAGACAAACAGGAAGCCATGCAACAGAAAATTGATAATGATTGTGTGCTTGAAGGGCATTAGGAATAAATCTAGTTGAAAAGGCTTGATCTTGATTCTTGAGGACTTGTTTTGCCATGGTTGATGAAGAAATGACCACTGCTGTTATTTGACCAAATTTTAAACTCATAACTGGACCATAGATTTTTGCAAGATTGTCTAGTGATACATGGGGTTTTGCACCTAACAAGTGAAGGTTCCCAATAATTGGCCATGGTGATGGACCTGGTGGAAGCTTTTTGCTTCCTCTACCACATATTTTGGCTATGGCATAAAGAAAACTCAAGACAAAAGTGAATCCCAACACAAATGAATAGTAATAATCCATTATGAATCTCTCACTTAGACAGACTCACTATATGTAATTTATGTATACAAAGAGATAAAATATAAACTACACTTCTTAATAGATGTCAACCTTTGCTTCTAACTTTGAAAGATGAAAAGATGATCTATTTTATCTAGTTTATATGATAATAATAAGTGTACATGTTGGTCATATACATTTAAAAATCAGAAATTAAACTGAAATAGACAAGTCAACCACTACCCACGTTGCAAACAATATTACACTCTCTCTCTTTTACGTGTCCTCCTTAATGAGAGTTTAACTCCTCTTGAATGGATATAATAATTTTTAATTTCTAACTGAAAATTTAGAAACTTTGAATCTTGAATCAATCTCTAATTTTCAATAAAAAATAGATAAGGGTAATTTATTAGAGTTCTTTTCTCATTTGGGTATTGGATCTGACTGAATGCATATGGGTAACAAAAGAAAGTGAATTAATTTTTTAAAGCCACGCAATTAGATGGTGAGGATATATATATTTACACAATTTTTCTTAATAAAGAATTTATTCATTCTAAATTGTAAAATTAAGGAGTATATTTTCCTTTTTTCTCCTTATGTTTTATGCTCCTTCCATTTAAAAAAGAATGACCTAATTTGACTTAACATAAAATTTAAAAAAAAAAAAAAAAATTGAATCTTGTGGGCTTAAATTAAAGATATATCAAATGTATCAAAATGTCCTTCAATCTTATGATCTTAAACATGTCAAGTGGAAAATTAAAATTAAAAAATTAATAAAAAAGAAAAACAATTATTTTTTTAAATGAACTAAAAAAAATAAATTATTATTTTTTAAACGAAGAGGGTATCAAATATCAGAGCTAGTGTTGCCAAAACTAGGAATCTAGGATAGAGAGGAAGCAGAAGGATAAACCCCACCCTCAACCCCACGCCACCCACACCCCACCACCTATTTACAAATAATGCATCCATCACATATCACAAACAATAATTTAACTAGCTAGCTAGCTTTGAGGTTGTCCTCGTCATATCTAATAATTTAACAAAGGACACTGTTTGGCAGGACCTACCTTTTGAGCAACTTTCTTTGACTTTTTGAGTAGTTACTTTTGTACTTATTATTAATTAGCACAATAGAAAAAATTACGAGATGAGACGAAAGAAAAAGACGTTTTTGTCATGAAACTAAAGATTGATGATCACAACCGTTAGAGTAGTAGATATGAATCAGGCCCGTTGAACTGGTTCGATTTGATCTATAATTTAATAAAGTTGGATTTCAATTTTTGCAGTTCATTTAAGAACAGAACTTTTTAGCTGTACCCGGATAAGCTTGTGACCCGCGGGGCTTGAGCAATGTGATTTGGGCTAGTCCGTTGGTCAACCCGTAAGTCAAATACATGCAACCATTCAGATTGCTTGTTAGTATTTATATTTGGTGAGAAGGATATCATGTCAAAAGTTATTTAATTTTACTATTAGAAGTATTTTTTGAGAGTGTTAGAGACTAGATTGACAAGTATTAACACTATGTAATATTGTCCGATAATATTTATATTTATTAACATTTTAAAATTAAATTATAAAATATTATTTTCTTAAAAAATGAATTGACTCATGAGTTCCACAACCCACAGAATAATTATGTAATAATAGTGAGGACCAATCCAACCTGGCCCGTCAAACTCAATGTTCGTGTAAACTAGCCTGAATGAATTGGGTCGATCCGTATTAATAGCTCTAAGTCAACAGTAGAATATGTAACTTTATTTATGAATGACTTCAGTCACTAGATCACCCTATTCTTGTGATCGCGACTTAGGCACTGCGATTGTATCAGATACAAAAATTTCAATAGTTTATTTCAATTTCATCTTATTTCAAAATTTGTCAGAACCCCTCGATCGAATTTCAACTCAAACCATCCCAATAGCCATAAATTAATAAACTAACCATATCAAAAGCATCTTCGTGACCGTATATGGTATCCGTATTCAACAATGGTACCAAGATAATATTAACTTATTTTTTATTTCTAATAATAAGTATGGTTGGATGGTTTTGGCATATTATTTTATAATATATGCATATGTTTTTTCTCATTACATAATGTCACTCATTATTTGTTATCTATTTTTAGTAGGTGATAGAAAGATCTGAATTTACAATACATCACTATCGATGACACCTCTGATGCTTATGAAACTTACGACGAACTTGTGTTTTTTACCGATGCAATTGGCCGGTAGGTTCTGGTAAGTTTTAATTGCCCAAACATAGTCGATCTCTTGACTTTAATTATCATTGCTGACTGACTTATAAGAAAAAGGCACGTACAATTACTATATGTTACTATTATTGAGATGTAATATTTTCATAGAATGTAATGATTAGCTTTTGATTTTGGTTCAAATCCTTAACATGCAGATGTGACTTTAGTTTAGTGCCATGGATCCAGTACCCCCATCGTCTGAGGCATACTCAAATAGAAGAAAAATTGAACAAAGAATGTATACATTGGACTGTCTCTACTATGCAAAATATGAGGTAAGCTCCCTTAAATTCATTACTTTTGAATCAAATGTTTCACCCTACATTTTTTTTTGCTAGAATTTGAACCGTCCTGTTTATGTGTATAGATCCGAACTCAATGATTTCTATTTAGATACAAGTGTGAATATCAATTCTTTAGTGTGGGAACATCCTTGGAAATGAATCTAAGTCATAAAAATCTCCTTATTTAAAGTTGATTTAAGAACTTTCCTACCAGTTGAGTTTTAATAGACGTTTGTCACACCCCTTTTTTTAACCAAAAAGAATAAATTTTAAATTCGAAAGGATTTTTATTATTAACTGACAAATTTTATTTTATTTTTGTTTCGAAAGGGATGAATACATTTGTAACTCAGAGTTGCCACTTGGCTTGAATCTGGTGTACCAAGTCACATTTGGAAATCCTTTTTCAAAACGGTTTGACTCTAAAACTAATTCGCGAACAGAGATTCTGGCTAAAGAATTCTGTTGACCGAGGGGAAGGTGTTAGGCACTCCTCGGTCTCGTGGTTCAACCACGGTCGCTCTGTATAGTATATATCGGCTAGTAGACACTAAGAAGTGAATAGACCACATAAAACAAACAAAAACAAACAAACAAAACAAAGTTCAAATCAAAATTATGTCCAGTCCAAACACTCTCAGGCTTAAACACTAAAGGATCCTCTCAAAAAGGATAATCTTGATTGATGACCCTGTTGAGAAGCAAACACTATCCCACATCTGAAAAATAGAGGGAACATGTCCAATATTTAAAGTGTCATCCAACTCCACTAGAATAAGGCCTTTGGGAGGTGTCCAAAAATAAATCCGTGAGGACTTGGCCCAAAGCAGACAATATCATACTAGTGCGGAGTTCGGATGTGGTTACACGCAGTCTCGACACGTCCACGGGTTAATTAGTACTTGTGAGTTCTTTGAGATGATATAGTCACATAATTCAACGTTATGCTTCACGTTGCATGGGAATAATAACTCAAATGGTGGTGCATTCATAAAGTACTCAAAGAAAATAAAAAGCGTTGCCACATAAATTGATACAAATAAAGTAATATGTACCAAACATTGATATAAAAGAAGTGAAACACAGGCAAAACGATGTCTTCCTAGATAATTAAAGACAATTTATTGTCAAACATCACCACAAATCAACAAACACATTCTCCATCATTGATTCACTCATTACTAGGAGTATCAAACGGGCCGGGCCGGGACAACCCGAAACTGGCCCTTCTATTTTAACCGAGTTAAGGGTCGGTTTTGGCGCTAGACGGGTCGGGCTGGGCCCAACAATAAAAAAATTAAAATTCATCCTAACCCGACCCACTTAACCCAATCCCGTCAAACCCATTAAAATCTGGTCAAACCCGGTTAAAAACCGGTCAAACCCGTTTAAAAAAAAAAATACATTCAATATACACTATATACACTACAATTATATACACTATATACACTCCAATATACACTATATACACTCCAATATACAATATATATTTTTAAAAAAACATATAAACAATTACACATATATACATACCATTCAATATATAAGTATATATGACCATACGTACTACTTTAAATAAAACATATACTATGATAGTATAATATATATATACACTACAATATATTATATATATATATATATATATATATATATATATATATATAT